>NC_029787.2:57744227-57762078 GCF_000816755.2 Arachis ipaensis | reverse complement strand
AAAAGAGCAGTGATGATCCATTGCATTATGATGGGGAAGGAAGTGGAGGTTCATCAGCTGATTTCAACTGAACTCTACAAGATTGCTAACAAAAATTCAAAAGTGGCCAGGTTGGCCTATCCAAACGTGATTTCTCTGCTCTGCAAGGACGCTGGAGTAAGGATGGGAATAACTGAGTATATCCAAATTGAAAAGCCAATCACCAAAGCATCAATGGAAAAACAACAAGCACAAGAGGATCCCCTCAAGAAGAGAGCACAGGAATTCCTCCCAGAGATCCCTCAAGCTGAATACTGGAGTATCTTGAGACGTCCGTTACCAAGATACGGGAAGCTATGGAGCAAATAATAAAAGAACAGAAGGAACACAGTCAAATGCTGACCTATATGTTTAAAGAACAAGAGGAGCAAGGGCGTGACTTAAGGGAATTGAAGTGCCAAAAGTCTTCTCTTGTAGGACCAAGCACCCCAAGGATCAGAGGAACCCCCGTTCCCCCAGAATAATGGTTGTTAATTTCCAATTTTTGCCTTAACTCTCTGACAGTGTCCTTATAGAAGTTTACCTTAGGAGTCATATAGTAGTAATTAGTATCTATTTTTATTTTATCTCCAATAAAGCTATAGTTTATTTTTCTCATCATCAGCAAACATGAATAAAGTAGTAGATCTTTTGAATAAGAGGCAATAAAATTTCGAGTTTTAATAAGAGAAATTCTAATTAGTTAAATGTGGTGGCAATGCTTTCTGTCTTCTGAATGAATGCTTGAACAGTGCATATGTCTTTTGAATTTGTTGTTTAAGACTGTTAAATATGTTGGTTCTTGAAAGAATGATGAACATGAGACATGTTATTGATAATCTAAAAAATTATAAAAATGATTCTTGAAGCAAGAAAAAGCAGCAAAGAACAAAGCTTGAAAAAAAAAAGAGAGAGAAAAAGCAAGCAGAAAAAGCCAATAACCCTTAAAACCAAAAGGCAAGGGCAAATGAAAAGGATCCCAAGGCTTTGAGTATCAGTGGATAGGAGGGCCTAAAGGACTAAAATCCTGGTCTAAGCGGCTAAACCAAGCTGTCCCTAACCATGTGCTTGTGGCGTGAAGGTGTCAAGTGAAAAACTTGAACTAAGCGGTTAAAGTCAAGGTCCAAAGCAAAAAGAAGAGTGTGCTTAAGAACTCTGGACACCTCTAATTAGGGACTTTAGCAAAGCTGAGTCACAATCTGAAAAGGTTCACCCAGTTATGTGTCTTTGGCATTTATGTATCCGGTGGTAATACTGGAAAACAAAGTGCTTAGGGCCACGGCCAAGACTCATAAAGAAGCTGTGTTCAAGAATCATCACACTGAACTAAGAGAATCAATAACACTATCTGAATTCTAAGTTCCTATAGATACCAATCACTCTGAGCTTCAATGGATAAAGTGAGATGCCAAAATTGTTAAGAAGCAAAAAGCTACTAGTCCCGCTCATCTAATTAGGATCTGAGCTTCAATAAAAAAACTCTGAGATATTATTGCTTCTCAACCTATTCGTCTTTTATTTTATTTGTCTGGTTACTTGAGGACAAGCAACAGTTTAAGTTTGGTGTTGTGATGAGCGGATATTTTATACGCTTTTTGGGGTTAATTTCATATAGTTTTTAGTATGTTCTAGTTAGTTTTTAGTCTATTTTCATTATTTTTTAGGAAAAATTCATATTTCTGGACTTTACTATGAGTTGTGTGTTTTTCTGTAATTTCAGGCACTTTTCTTACTGAAATTGAAGGAGCTGAGCAAAAATCTGATTCAGGCTGAAAAAGGACTGCTGATGCTGTTGGATTCTAACCTCCCTGCACTCAAAGTGAATTTTCTGGAGCTACAGAACTCGAAATGGCATGCTTCCAATTGCGTTGGAAAGTAGACATCCAGGGCTTTCCAGAAATATATAATAGTCCATACTTTGCACAAGGATAGTTGACGTAAACTGGCGTTCAACGCCAGTTCTTTGCCCAATTCTGGCGTCCAGCGCCAGAAAAGGATCAAAAGCTGGAGTTGAACGCCCAAACTGGCATAAAAACTGGCGTTCAACTCCACAAATGGCCTCTGCATGTGAATTACTTAAGTCTCAGCCCAGCACACACCAAGTGGGCCCCAGAAGTGGATCTTTGCATCATCCATCATAGTTTACTCATTTTTTGAACTTTGTATTCTCTGACGGCATGAGTCTCTAAACCCCATCGTTGGGGGTGAGGAGCTCTGCTGTGTCTCGATGAATTGATGCAAGTATTTCTGTTTTCCATTCAAACACGCTTGTTCCTATCTAAGATGTTCATTCGCGCTTAACTGTGATGAAGGTGATGAAACGTGACATTCATTACCTTCCTCAAATCATGAACGTGTGCCTGACAACTACCTCCGTTCTATATACGATTGAATGAGTATCTCCTAAATTCCTTAATCAGAATCTCCGTGGTATAAGCTAGAACTAATGGCGGCATTCATGAGAATCTGGAAAGTCTAAACCTTGTCTGTGGTATTCCGAGTAGGATTCAAGGATTGAATGACTGTGACGAGCTTCAAACTCCTGAAGGCTGGGCGTTAGTGACAGACGCAAAAGGATAGTAAATCCTATTCCAACCGGATCGAGAACCAACCGGTGATTAGCCGTGCTGTGACAGAGCGCGTGAGCGTAGTTTTCACTGGAAGGATGGAAGGTAGCCATTGACAACGGTGATCCACCAACACACAGCTTGCCATAGGAGGACGTGCGTGCGTGAATCAGAAGACAGAGGAAAGCAGAGATTCAGAAGACAAAGCATCTCCAAAACTCCAACATATTCTCCATTACTACATAACAAGTAACCTTTAATTTATGCTCTCTTGTTTATTTACAAATCAACTGATAAACATAATTGACTTCCTGACTAAGATTTACAAGATAACCATAGATTGCTTCAAACCAACAATCTCCGTGGGATTCGACCATTACTCACGTAAGGTATTACTTGGACGACCCAGTGCACTTGCTGGTTAGTGGTACGAGTTGTGAAAAGCGTGATTCATAATTCGTGCACCACATTGCATTGCATGAGCTTTACATGTTACTCATTTATTTTATCTCCTTCAACTAAGCATGAGGACATGCTAATATCTAAGTGTAGGGAGGTTGATAAACCATTATTTTATGGTTTATGTTGTGTTTAATTGTGTGGTTTTATCAAATCTTTACCCACTTATTCATTAAAGAAGCATGCATTTATAATTCCTTCCTAAAAATGCTTTATGGTTGCAAACTTGCTTCCTAGAAACTTTTAATTTTGTATTTTAATTCTCCTTTATTCCATTCGATGCCGTGATATGTGTGTTAAGTATTTCAGGCTTTATAGGGCATGAATGACTTGGAGATTAGAAAGGAAGATTGCAAAAATAGAAGGAACACAAGAAATTAAGGAGATGACCAGCGAGAAGTGACCCAGGTGCATGGCTCACGCGACCGCGCGACATAGAGGAAATTGCAGTGACGCGGGCACATGGCTCACGCGACCGCGTGGATTGGAAACTGCACCAGTGACTCGAAGGCGTGGACAACGCGCACGCGTGGCAAGGCAATTTTCCAAGCCCAATTTTCCAAACGCTCAATCGGACGAAGACAAATTTTGGGCTATTTTTTCTCTTTTCCATTCCTGCAGAAATTTTGATAATGATCAACTCAATTTCACTCCTTTCTTGAGTCGAAACTGCGGCCCTACCTGGCTTGATCGTTTCCTCTTTCCAAACACTAATGAGAAAAGTGAACTTGTGAATCGAACTTGGGCACACCTACTGGCTGTTCAAGTGATACCAATAGGATTGCCACAATACAAGAAGGAAAGGTTTAAAATAACCTTGTATGCTCCTCATTTGATTGCAAGACAATTGGGATTCTCTCAGGCTATCCCAACTCCTCAACCTCGACACAGTGGACCATTCTACTAAATCACTCTGACCTCACAGGAAGATTTTAATACTTGTCTCTCAAAAAATAAAAAACGAAGAGACCGCTTCAATTTCTTGATTTATGAACGTAATTCATTTATCACTAAGTCCTGTCTCGAATGGTGGGCTGCTTATTATTCAAGGTACACCCGTACCTTAGAAGACATTCAGCAAATTGCCATTCGAGTAGCTGTTACTGAAAGCTCCCCAAAAAGAACTCACAAGAGGAAAGCTGAAGCTGCTTGGCCACCAACACAGAAGATCAGAAGGACTCCTACTAGAGCTTCTCGCAGAGTAATTCTTTTATTCATAACTCCATTCTCAAATTTGAAATGTTCTTCGAATATTACTATTATACATTTTAAAAACTTATTTGACCCTGAACTTTCAACAGCTAATCTTGCAATCATCAAGAGAAAGCGATGATAAAAATGAACCAACCAAAGATTCTCTTGCTGCTTCCTCTCAATCGGAGGATGCAGCCAATTCTGATCCTGGCTCTCAACTAATATTAAGGTCTAGAATTCCTCAAGTAACACACTCATCACTATATACCTCTCAGTTAGTTTAAAAATAGATCTTAAACTTATAATTGTGTACCTTTTATATTAGCCCATTAATATTGCCTAGGTGATGAGTGAAAATTAAATTTCCACACAAACTTACCGGCAAGTTTATCGGGTCGCATCAAGTAGTAATAACTCACAAGAGTGAGGTCGATCCCACAGGGATTGATGGATCAAGCAACTTTAGTGAGGTGATTAGTTTAGTCAAGCTAACAATGGTGAATTGAGTGAAAATTAACTTACAGAAAGGAAATGGCAAGGAATTTAAAGTGCAGAAGATAAATTGACTGAATCTTAAAGAGCAAGAAACATAAATTGCATCAAATGTAAAGGGAATGAGTTGTTGGGAAATTAAAGAAAATAATAGATCAAGCTATCGAAAGTAACTTAAGAACAAGTGACTAGAAAATTTAAATTGTAGGAAAAGGAAAATTCAGATCACAGCAAGAATTGTAAAATGCAGAACAATTGCGGAAGAATTAAATTTCATGAAAGTAAATTGAAAGCAAATGGAACAGAAGATTAAAATTCAAGCTCAATGTAAACTGAAGTGTATAATTACAGAAAGAAAATTGTAGCAGAGAAATGGAAATTGCATAAAGCTAAATTGAACTCTGAAAATGTAGAGTGCAAAAAAAAAATAAAAGTGTATTAAAGAGAGACTTCTATTCTAATCCTACTTTTACTCCTGTTGCTCTCTAGCAGAGCCAGCCTTCCTAATGAAAATGAAACTAATGCCTTTATATAGGCTTTACAAAATGAAAATGAAATTTAAATTGAAAACAAATTACAAATGAAATTCCTAATCTAGCTTCTCTGTGTGCCTTTGAGTCATGTTAATAGGGTTTGCTTGCTTTGGACCTGAATGAGAGTGGGTTAGGGGTGTTGGGTGAAGCTTGGGTCATGGGCACTTGTTCCCTCCAGTAGAGCGTTCGGTTAGGAAAGTGAACGTTGCGTTCACTCTTCCTTTGGTGCTTCCTCACGTGCCTCCTTGGTGGGCATTTGGTTCCTAGCATTACATTAGTGAACGCTACGTTCACTCACCCAACGCTCTCTCTTGGTTTCTTTGGTGCGCGCCTTGCTTTCCTTGGCAAAAGTCACGAAAACGTTCACTTTAGTGAACGTCACGTTCACTTTTTTGAACGTGCTCCCTTGATGCTTGCTGCCCCATTTGCTGAGCCTTGGCTTCATGGGCCAAATGTCACGAAAACGTGTGCAAAAGAGAACGCTACGCTATAATCTTTGAGCGCTACCCTTCCTTGGTGCATCTCCTTCATGGGCGTTCACTTTCTTGAACGCAGCATTCCTTTCTTCAAACGTGCTCCCTTGGTTGAGCGCCCAGCTTCCCTTAGCCAAAAGCCACGAAAAAGTTCACAAAAGTGAACGCTACGTTTGGAATTTTGAGCGCTATCCTTGTTGCTTTGCTATTGAGTATGGTTTTTGGGCCTTAAAGATGCCTATCACTTGTGCTTCAATTTTGTGCCAACTATAGATTGTTATATATCATTGGAAAGCTCTGAATGTCAGCTTTCCAACGCAACTGGAAGCGCATTGGACATCTGTAGTTCAAGTTATAGTCCTTTGAAGAAGGCATGGTCGCGTTGTTTTGGAGGCCGAAAACGTTCACTAAAGTGAACGTGGCGTTCACTTGTTTGAACGCTGGCTGTTTGGAGGCCAAAGTTTAGCGCCAGCTTCTGAGGCTCAAACTTGATGTTCACCCCATACTATTATATATCGTTGGAAAGCTCTGGATATCTACTTTCCAATTCATTTGAGAGCGCATCATTCCAAGCTCTACAGCTCAAGTTATTCTCCTTGGAAGGTGAAGAGGTCAGATGGCCTTACTGCAGGTTGATACTATGTTCATCTTTGCACTTTCGGGGTAAGTTTTCTCCTTCAGATTTAGTGTCCACCATGCAGTGCCATATATGCTTGGAAAGCTCTAGATTCCTACTTTCCAATGCCACTAAAATAACCTCATTTGGAGTTTTGTAGCTCAAGTTATTCTTGTTGGAGTGTGAAGAGGTCAGGATTGCAAATCCTCTTTGCTCCTTTTGAGCTTAATTGATCTTAATTTGTGCCTCTTGGCTTCTTTTTCTACTTATTTCCTACAAAGTTTATCAAATCAAAAGATCAAAGAAATATACCATTTAATCACAAAAGAATGCAATATTTAAGCACTAATAATCAATTTCTTGTATGAAAAAACATAGAAAAACATGACATGATGACATGTCATCACAAGGCGGCTTCTTTCACTAGAGCTTTCGATCAACTAATTCCTCAACAACAAATTGACCCAGAGCACTCCACATCTAATGACTCAATCCAATTCACTGGGTCCCTACAAATGATTCCTGCTACTCGTCCACCTCTTCTTCACACAACACAAGTGATCGATCTGACAGAAAATCCTCTACATCAATCTCCAGAAGGAACCCATCAACTTGAATCAACCACACTCAACAATCAGGCTGCACTAATTGAAGAGAACTAAACGGTCCCAGACTCCGATTCTACTTCCAAAGCAGCTGACACCACCAATTTTGATTCCTCTTGTACCAAAATTTTTCGAGACCCTTCCAGAGTTACAACCTGATCCTTCACTTCACACCCCTCCAGGACCAAGACCAGGGACATCGAGTATTCTTTCCACCCCAGGTAGTGCCACCTTGGATGATCTGATTTCTGTTTTGAACAAAATTATCCAATAAAAGAAAGTACCAATCCCTATTCCAGAAATCTCAAGGTCTACCACACCAAGACCACCAATCGAATTAGAGCCTGACACTCGGGAACAACTTCGATTACTCATCAAACTTTTGGATTATCCACCTACTTCATGGGTTAATGATCCAATCCTCAAGAAACTCCTGGAGGATTACTTGAATTCTTCTTTTGAATTTCCAAACACACCATATTCTGCTTCGATCCAGGAATTCAAACAACTTCTTAATGATAGCGTTGCATCTCAGTTTCAACTTCAGGAAACTGAAAATGAAGAGGCTATAGCCAAATCTAAAATAGAAAGCTGTCTTGCAACTGCTCAACCATTCCAATCCTCTCGTGAGGAGTTTGATGCGAGAATCTCTCATGCTATCTCCGTCCAGGCTTTTTATGATCAAGAAGAAGCAAGAATCGAAGCAGAATTGGCTCAACTTCAATAATAGCTTGCCACCATACGCCAAGATAGAGCCACCTTAGCCAAACCTCTGATTGCAGCCGAACAAGAGCAACACATCCTTATCCAGAAACTTGTCTCAATCGACACTGAGCGGGAAGAGTATGAAAAACAACTCGAGAAGATTCAAACTGACAAGTTCAAGCAAATTGAAATGCTTATGATTCAGGAAAATAAAAGGACAAAGCTGCGCTCTGATTTGGCGAAGCTATCGGCATCTTGAACTTCTTTTGACTTTTGTAATGACTATTTTCTTTCTGAACTTATGCCTGTTGAATTTCTATATTTGCCAGCAATAGAAATATTTCAGATATTTTCCATTAATCGAATTAACTATTTTCCCTGATTCGATGTCTTTAATCTAATAGGCATTTCCAAAAAATACCCCTATCACTTGAAAGGGAGCTTCCAAATTATGGGACCATTTACCAAGAAATTTCAATTTCTTTTCCATTGGTAAAATAACTTTCAAAACTAATTCACCTATTTTGAAAGATTTCTCCTTAATTCGACGATTATAACTTTGAGCAATGCTTTCTTTTTGTCGAATTATATTATCAAGTGCTAGAATTCGCTCTGAATCTAACTCATTCAATTCATCAAACATGGCATTCCAATAGTCATCGACTGGCAACTCATTCTGTTTCGATACTCTTAGAGTATTCAAATTAATTTCTAATGGCAATATTGCATCATGGCCATATACTAATTTATAAGGCGAAGTTCCTATCGAACCTCTTGGTGAGTTTCGATAAGCCCATAACACTTGACTTAAAGTCTCATGCCATGTTCGAAGCTTATTCCGGATATGCTTTTTAATCAAACCAATCAATATCTTGTTTGCTGCCTCCACTTGCCCATTAGCTTATGCATAATAAATAGTTGAAGTAACCTTACTAATGTTTCTCTAAGCCGCAAAATTTTTAATTCGCTGGCCAGTGAATATAGTTCCTTGGTCAGTACTTAACGTCTGAGGAATTCCAAATTGATGAATAATATTTTCCTCAACAAAATTAATTATCTCCGTTTGATCAACTTCTACCAAAGGAACTGCTTCAACCCATTTCGTGAAATAATCAATAACCACTAAAATAAATTTGTGCTGCTTCGATGAAGGGGGATGAATCAATCCAATTAGATCTAAAGCCCAACCTCTAAATGGCCATGGCTTTATTATCGAATGCAATTTAGCCGCAGGAATCTGTTGTATCGAACCATGTTTTTGACATTCTTGACATGCCTTTGCATAATCAATACAATCTTTTATGATAGACGGCCAAAATACATGATTGCGATATAACACCCATCTCATTTTCTTTCCTGCCTGATGAGCACTACATATTCCATTATGAACTTCACCCAAAGCAATGCTTTGATCTTCTCGACTCAAACATCTCAACAAACTTCCATCGATCCCTTTTTTCTATAACTCATCAGCCAATAAAACGAAGTTCGTTGCTCGTAACTTTAGTTTTCTATCGACTACAGTATCAGGATCTTTCAAATATTGAGAAATAGGTTTTCTCTAATCAAAATCCTCCAATTCATCCACACACAACACTTCTCTCTCATTTGCTGGTACTAAAATTTGATGGATACTTGATAATTTCTTAATAGTTTCCGGGCCAATTCGATACTTTGAAGCAATTTATGCTAACTCATTAGCAATCTCATTATGAATTCGAGGGATATGAACCAAAGAGACTTTTCGAAAAGACGTTAATAACTCCCAAGCAGTTACTAAATATTTTTGTAATGTCTCATTATTACATTTAAACTCATTTGATAACTGCTTTAAAACTAACTGTGAATCCCCCAAAATTTAAACTTCTAAAGCTCCTTTGTCAATTAAAATTTCTAGACCCAAAATCAAAGCCTCATATTCGGCTACATTATTGGAACAAGGATACTTTAATTCAAACAAGAATTCTGACGGAATACCCTCTGGTGAGATAATGAGGATTCCAACCCCCGCACCATCTTTGTGCTTAGATCCATCGAAATACAATTTCCAATAGTTGACTTCTACATTGACTATATTTGCCCCTTGGTCATTCAGATCTTTCGAATTGTCTACAAGAAAATCTACAATGACCTGTCCTTTAACAACTTTTGCTGGGACATACTGTAAATCGAATTCCGTTAATGCTAACATCCATTTCCCCAAACATCCCCTTAACATAGGGAAACTTAACATGTATTTAACAAGATCAGTCTGTGCTATAACTTTCACCGATTTACCCACCATATAACACTTTAACTTCATACAAGCATGATATAATGACAAACATAATTTTTCAATCGGAGAATACCTTGTTTTGATATCGGTTAAAACTCGACTAAAGTAATAAACTGCCCGTTCATGCCCATTTTCATCATCCTGGGCCAACATACATCCTATAGTATTGTCGGATGCTGCAATATACAATTTCAAAGATTCATTCGGGCGAACATTCGCCATAATCGAGGCCTTAGCCAAATATGCTTTAATCGTATCAAATGCTAATTGATGCTCAGTGGTCCATTCGAATTTTGAACCATTTTTTAATTTCACAAAAGGCGCGAACACCCTGGTTCGATCCGATAGATTCGAGATGAATCTTCGAAGATAATTTATTTTAGGTTTAATTACTCTGTTGGTCCCTATAGTTTCACGAAATTTTCAATTAGGTCCTTATACTTTTTTTCTTTTCAATTGAGTCCCTATATGTTAATTTTTTTTCAATTAAATCCCTACCGTGACAAAAACGTCTAAAATAACAGAATATTCTCTTAAAAAAATGAATATTCTCTTTTTAAAGATAACAGGACACTCTTATATTTTAAAAATTCCAAAAAAACCCTTCTCACTTGACCCCCACACTCCCATATCCTTAGCCCTAACCTCTCATCGAGCTCTCTCCGGATCTGCCGTACGGTGCCTCTCACCGCGCCTCCTCCTCTCGACGTCCCTATCATGCCTCGTCCCTTGTATTTCGCCGCGCCTCTGTCCCTCTCTCCCTCGCCGTGTCTCGCCTCCGTGCCTCCGTGCTTCCATGCTTCCCTCGCCTCGCCGCGCCGTGCCTCCGTCCCTCCCTCACCGCACCGCCCCTCCATCCCTTGCGCTTGGTTTCGTTGCCTCGCGCCTACTCTCGTGGCTTCCATTTCAGACAGAGCCCAAGACTAGGTTGGATGCAGGGACTTGGGGGGTTGGCCTTAGGTATTGCATTTTGGCTGCAGTGGCTTGTCCCGATCGACTTCTTGTTGTAGTTAAAGGGAATTCTGGATTCTGATTTAATACCATTGAAGTTGAGGTATATACTGTTAAACTCATGCTTATGTGGATTGATCCTTTTTTTTAGTTATATTTTCATCATCATATAATAAAATGGTTCTTATTTTAGTATATACTGATTCACTATATACATGCGATTGTTTCTCTTATCATGCTGCAGCTGTAGAATTGCTTGGGCTAAATGTTTACAGCATTGTCCTCAGTGGACTGTACTTGACATGTGGTTCTTATTTTGTAAGTATATTGTATTTTTGTTTGGCAATATTGTATTTCCGTTTGGTAATTGTTCATGACACTGAGGTCTGCCTTTTGTCTAGTTGATGACTTATGTCATGTTATTGTTTCCATATTGCAATGATCTCAACGAAGGAAAGCATATAAGCTTGGAAACCTTCAGTATATATATTCAAACATTGCATTATTTGCATTTATATTCAGAATGCACAAACATATTTTTTCATTGAAACTTGGTAAGAACTTTTTAAAATATGAATTTATCTAATATAAGCTATTCATATGAATTAGCATTGAAATATCTGAGTTTTACTGTAATGATGGCAACTAATATTTTTGGTAGCTTGAGTTTCTGATGCATGCTCTTGTGTGTTTTCAGTCGTATCTAAGGGTATCACAACAACTTCATACAATGAACCAGGTGGTTGTTGGGGCTACAATTGGTTCCATTATATCTCTTATGTGGTATTGGTTATGGAATGCTTTTATTCAGGACGCATATCAATCCTCTTTGTTTGTTAGGATCATTGGTTTATCGGGTTCTATAGGAATTTGCATTTGTTTTCTTGTATTTGTGTTGGCTTCTTGTGTTTTATTAAAAATCTTAATGTGTTTTTTTATGTTAAAATTTATCATATTTTCTAGTAGATCTTCACATCATCACTCTGCCTCTCTTTTCATTTATGTTTTTTGCATTCCATCAAGTATAGGAGAAATGGCCAGCATGTTCTTTTGCATTGTTTATCTAACATCAGTGAGTTGATTTCCTTGGGCCTTTGGTCATTTCTAGCTCTGTGCTATAATTTTTGTTTGGTATTTAATACTTATTTATTTATTTCGGAGGAAATGTTTAGATACAAAGTTGGTTTTAGACTAGACTTCAAGACTTGCTAGAAGTGCCTGAAGACCTTGAATGTAAAGAAGGTGAGATTTCTTTCATGGCTTAAACAAAATCTGGCACACTCACAAACATAGGGCTGACAAGTTAAGGAGATATTTAAGGGAGAAAGAACACATGACCAAGTGGAAATATTGGCCGGTAGCTGGTGGAGCTCCTTTTTCACATAATAAAAGATTTGTTCTATTATGTTTTAATTGAGAGTGATATGTTGGTTGCAGGTGTTGTCTTTGCTGGAGACTTAGGAAGAGAATGTCCTTTTGGAACATAAGTATGGAATCTAAGTCGAGCTTCTATCTTTATGAGGACCTAAAAGTTTGATTCAGCTTTGTACAATGCATGAAGCACCTTGCTATGGTGAAGACATTGTGGATCATAAATTTAATGTATTTAGGAATTTTCAATATGTTAAATTTTATATTTCGATGTAGACATTGTAAATGTTGTGGTATTTATTTGAAAAATTAATCTATGCTCAATTCCTTTTATATTTTGTGGAAATATAATTATTTATGAAAATTTAGTTTTAATAGTGGTTAATCTAAAATGAGTAAAAATCTATAATTATAAAATTAGGAACAATGATAGAGTTAGTGACCGATTTAGATTTTTAGTTCAGAAATTAGTGGCTAAAGGGTTCAGCGACCGATTTTCAAGAGAAATCAATCACTAAATCGGTCGCTATTTCGGTAATTTCTTGTAGTGTGAATAGGGATTATAGGAATATCTTTCATTGAATATTTATAGTTTTACTAAATTTTCAATTAGGTCCCTATACTTTTTTTCTTTTCAATGAGGTCCCTAAGGGTATACAAGTAATTTCACAAGTCACTAACATTTTTTTGACGTTTAAAGTTAATAGGGACTAAATTGAAAAAAAAATTAACGTATAGGGACCCAATTAAAAGGAAAAAAAGTATAGGGACCTAATTGAAAATTTTGCAAAACTATAGGGACCAACAGAGTAATTAAACCTTTATTTTACCCAAAAACGATTGCACTTCCTTCTTTGATTTGGGAGCAGACAAGGCTAATATTGCATCTTCTTTGTTTTTATCAATGGCTATCCCCTTTTTATGAACAACAAAGCCTAGGAAATTTCCAGCCGATACCCCAAAAGCACATTTCAAAAGATTCATTTTTAATCCTTTCTTTCGCATAGTCAAAAATGCCTTTCTTAAATGACCTATATGTTGACTTACAGAAATCGATTTTACCATTACATCATCGATATAAACTTCCATAAATCTTCCAATAAACTCATGGAAAATGGCATTCATTACTCGTTGATACATTGCTCCAGCATTCTTCAAACCAAAAGGCATAACTACCCACTCATATGTGCCTAACGCTCCAGGACAACGGAAAGCAGTTTTAGCCACATCATCTTCTACAATGAAAATTTGGTTATATCCATAATAACCATCCATGAAGCTAAGAATTTCATTTCCCGCTGCAGAATCGATTAACATATCCACAATTGGCATGAAATATTCATCCTTTGGAGTAGCATTATTTAAATCGCAAAAATCGATACATACCCTCAATTTTTCATTTTTCGTCATCATTGGAACAATATTCGACACCCACTCCACATAACGAGCAGTTCGAATAAATTTTTCTTTGATCAAGCATTCTATTTCTTCTTTAATTTTCACATTGATTTCAGGAGCAAAACGTCTTGGGGTTTGTTTCACAGGTCGAGCATTGAGTTTCAATGCTAATCGATGTTCTACTAATGAACGATCGAGACCTGGTATTTCATGATAGTCCCATGTGAAACAATCCTTAAACTCATGCAACAAATCGAAAAGCTCAGTTCGAAAAGAATCAACCAGATCTTTACAAATATATGTAATTTAAACATCATCATGAGTCCCCAAATTAACTTCTTTTAAAGGATCCTAAGACTCGAATCCCTTATAATGATCATCTTCAATTGAGTACTTTTCAAATCCCAAACGCTCCAAATCATAAATACAATCGAAAGTAAAATCAATGGAATTATTAGGGATCAAAGAAACTTGATCTTTGATAATTCACCACTACATTTATTTTCCACACAATGAGCCTCTGCTGTTAAATCGGCAGTCCGACTCACATCATAATCTTCATTACAAGTAATAGAAAAATCATAACTACATTCGACTAGAGGTGTCGAATCAAACATATTACAACTAATAGATTTACTAATCCTATCTAATTTAACTTTATCAGAAGAATCATCTTTATTTTCTAAAACTTGGAAATTATTTAAATAATTATGCAAAGTTACCAAGTAGTTAGAAACTTCCTCAACCTAGTCCATAGTTCAGCCTTCGAGGTCTTCAAGAAAGACAATCCCAACCTGTCGGCTCACCGACCAAATCTGGATAGCGCAACTTCACCGAAAGCCCCTCCGAAGTCAAATAACACCCTTCATAATTGTAAGGATTCAGAGATCGATCAACATTAAAAGGCTTCAATTTACAATTATATATCCTAAAATCGACATGCATTTGTTCGACGTATTGACTCGAATCTGCTTTGACAATTTCAGGTTTGCCTTCTTCAGTCCACAGAAGCACGCTCTGATGCATTGTAGATGGTACAGCACCTACTCCATGGTTCCAATCTCTCCCAAGTAAGGCATTATAACTAGCCTTCGATGGCACTACCACAAACACATAGTGTCTCTCCGAAGACCCCACCTTTATGGTCAAGGTAACCAGCCCTCTCGCTGGCGTGGAATTCCCACTAAAATCAGTCACAGCAATGTTCGTAGGGACCAACTCGTTAACATGCTTCCGTACTTTTCCCAACATCCTCTTAGGTAGGAGGCTAATCGCTACCCCACCATCAATCAGCACCTTGTTTATTTTGAACCCATTCACAACAGCAACAATATGAAGGGGACGAAGATGAGACATTTGTCTCTCAGTAGGTCGAGGAAAGAAACTCGGCTCATCTTCTATGCGAATGGAAGAGAAAACCTCTTCATCTTCCTGATCATAATCTTCATCCGGATTACTTTTGCATTCTCCAAGGTACTTAGTGGGAATTATTGAAATCGTCCCTACCATGTCATCATCTCCTTCATCAAAGTATTCCTCATCGACATCGACGTCTTTATGTTTATCGATCCCAGAGGATTGAGCAACTGCTTTCCCTTTCTCCATCTTTGCTGGTGATGGAATTTCCTTGGGATAAGTCTCTCCGTCAGAAGGGAAAATAATCCGGGAATACACAGAGGGAGTTGCCCCCTTTCTTACTTCCTTTCCTGTCTCAATTTGAAGTTTCTTATTTTGATTAAAACTTCTTCTTCCACCTCTTCCTCGTGGATATCCTCTGGCTCGCCCTCGATAGGAGGCATATTGACTCCGTCGAGCTCTACAAAATCCACCGAATAATTTTGTTTGTAAGCCACATTTTCTCATCCAACTACTCAGCCCTTAATTTTGAAAGTTATTGAGTTTAGTGTTGAGAAATTGTGTAATTTTGGTGTTTAGGACCGAATTAGCTTCATGGATTTTCTGGGTGATATCCCAATTTCCTGTTGGTAAGGCGAAAAATCTTTAAAACCTTGTGAAATTGTGTATGTAGCAAACCTGATATTGATTTAGTGGTGTTTATATGATATTAGATTAACTTATATGTGTTGGTGACAAATTTGTGGAGTTGGAAGCTTGAGTTTTGGACTTGGTAGTTGAATTTTTAGTTTGGAGAGGTTTGAAGCCTTGGGTTTTAGGGAACGTTGGTCAATTGTAATGTTTCGAGCTAGGGAGAAATTGGCCAAGGTATGATTTTAGTTTCTTGTATATAATATATAATATGTCGTGAAAACTTAGGCTAGACGACCTAAGATAAGTTGAATTGTATGTTTGATGCATGATTGGTGGTTATAGCTAATGCGATGTGTGTTGAGTTGGATGTGGATAAATAGATGTGTTGCTTAATGATATGAAAGTGGTAAATAGTTGATAAGGTGTTGTATTGAATGAATAATGATGCTATTTAATGAACAAATATAAGATTTATGTTGATTGCAAATTATTGAGGTTGGATTTGATATATGTGAATAATAATGGGTAATAGAATGAGTGAGGAGGGTTGAGATTGGATTTAGTTTATTTCGGGTGGGTTTGGAAACTTGGAGTGTTGGTTTGAGTTGGAAAATATGGAAAAATAGAGGTTGGTATTTTAAATGAAAAATTGGATTTTAACAAATTTTGGTGGTCCATAACTGGAGCCTCAAATTTTGGATTGGAATGAAATTGGATTCAAATTAAAGATAGTTTCACGAGCTTTAAAACGGTACAAATTTTGTGAAAAATAGAATTTGTAGAGGAGGTTATGGACGTCAGAAGTTGGAAATGTGAAATTTGAAATATGCACTTTAACATCTTTTAAGAAAAATGGAGGTGGCGCGTACGCGGACTTATGGCTGCATACGCGGTCATTCGCTTCTGCTTGGTGCCCTCGTGTACGCGGACAGGTGCCGCGTACTCGGCATGGGCTAAAAGGGACACTCGCATACGCAGGAATACTGCTGTGTACGCGGAGTCCTATTTTTCAGCAAACTCAATTTTTGTGTTCAAACCTGATTTTAAACTTCTAAACCTCTATTTTTACTCCTTTTGCCCCTAAACCTTAGTGGTATGCCTAGTGAAAAGGTGAAGATAGAAGGAAAGATAACTTGGGAGTGAAGTAAGCTTGGAAATGACGAATTAAGAATGAAAAGTGCGATGATGTGACTGAATTGAGGGATGAATGTTGAAACTGGCAATGACTAGGTATGGCCAGAATAGTTGAGATGGCAAGGTTTGGGTGCGAACCCGCTTGTGTGTTAACTTGAAAATGTGTTCAGATGGCAAGTTGAGGATGGAGGATTCTATCTCTTGTTGTGATGGGGATGTGGGTAAGGTGGAAAGGCACTCTCCTTTGTATTGTCTCCGCCACATTCCACTCTGGTTGCAAGGTGGAAAGGCATACTCCATCGATGTGGAAAGGTACCCTCCTTCGTGAAACCTCCAGAAAAAAGGTGGAAAGACACTCTTTTTCGTTAAAGTTCCTCCTAGGAATGCGCAACCTAGAGATAAATGTCTGGGTTAGATACCAGATATGTCGGGTTCTGGCAAAGTAAGTGACATGTGAGCTCACGGCCAGTAAGATAGACATTCATCATATGCATATGTATGCTTTGTTTGCTTGTGCATTAATTGGGCTTGCCTATGTGATTATTATGCTTACTTGCTATAATTGCTACCAGTTGTATCTATAAGGCACTTGTGTCTGCTTTGTTTTCTTTGTTGGTCTGTATGGTTCTACTGGTGTCTTGGAGGATGGTGGAGGAAGGGGATAGTTGAGGATTTTAGTGTGAATTTGGTTAAGTTTAGGAACCTTAGAAATGCACCCCTATTTATGGTTTCTATTCTAATTCTTTAAGTCTTATAATCTAAGTGTCGGAGTTCTAGGATTGCCTCTGGCTTTCCTAGGAACTTATATCTTATGTATGCAGCACTGTTACCATTTTGAGAACCTCCGATTCTCATTCCATACGGATATTTGTGTGTTTCAGATGTAGGTCACGAGACACCTCATTTGGCATCTGGAGCTCTTGCAGTGAAGTGGGTCTTTTGGGATGTTATCTTTTATTTCTGTTTAGATATATGCTCCTATATATAACTCTCCTTTAGACTTGTTTTACTTTTGCACCTCAGAGATGTTTATAGAGAACTGGGGTTACTTTTATGTATTTTGGGTTATGT
>NC_029787.2:57721351-57744190 GCF_000816755.2 Arachis ipaensis | reverse complement strand
CGTTTCTTGGTACACAGGTTTTCCGTTTACGTGAGGGTTGCGCCCCTCTGTTTTAAACTTTCCTTCAAAGGCTCCTAAATAAAATTTCCTTCCAACTATATTATATATAATTTTACTTTTAGAGATCGTAATACCTCACCACCTCAGCTTTACGACTTAAGTGTAACATTCTGTGTGGTAGGGTGTTACAATTTCATTCTCTTTGGCCATGAAATAGACCAATTTTATAACAAGTTTGCTCAGGTTTTTCTTAAGAGGGTAGACTGGATGAATGCACATATGTCAAGCATATGTTGCTCATTACATATGCTACTATTTTAACTTATAAACTAGTTCTTGAAACTCGAAAGGATTAAAAATTTATATAAATATGAATAATTATCTAAATACACAAAATAATTCTCAAAGTTTACTTTCATTAAATAATATACTTTGTGTGTGAATTTGTAACTCACACAACTGAACCGGAAAGTGAACTGGGTCGTCTAAGTATTACCTCAAGTGAGTGAGGGTCGAATCCCACCAGGATTGCCGGATTGAGCAAGCTGTGGTTATCCTACAGATCCTAGTTAGGCGAATGGAAAGATAGTTGTTGTTTATTGTAGGTGCATAAACAAGCAATAAAAATAAAATGTAGAAACAGTAATGAGAGATCAATTAAGGCCTCGGAGATACTTATTCTTCTAGATTAACACGTTATACTAGCTACTCCAATAATGAGTGATTCATTCAATGGCAAGGCTGTAAATGATTAAGCCATGGGTCGTGGTCATTAGGCAGATGCCATTTGGACTGTGCAATACACCTGCCACCTTTTAGAGATGTATGCTTTCCATCTTCTCTGATATGGTGGAGAAGTTCCTTGAGGTATTCATGGATGACTTCTCCATCTTCGGAGACTCATTTGACTCCTGCCTTGACCATCTAGCCCTAGTTCTTAAACAATGCCAAGAGACTAACCTGGTTTTAAACTGGGAAAAATGTCACTTCTATGGTGACTGAAGGAATTGTCCTTGGGCATCAGATTTCGAACAAGGGAATAGAAGTGGATCAAGCTAAGGTGGAGGTAATTGAGCAATTATGATAGAGTAAAACCCATCGGCTTAGAATTTCTTCTCGGTTAGAGGAAATAATTTCGTTGCAAGTATAGTTCCAAACCGACAAATAACACTCAATCAAAGTTTAATGTGGTTGTCATAAGTCCAACCCAATAAAAATAACTGAGAGTATTAGTCCTGGGTCGTTCTCCCTAGGAATTGCAATCGAATGCTCAATTATTGGTTGTGAGTTTCACGGGTTAGGTTATTAAAAGGGCAAGAAAATAAATGACAAGAAAAAAAGGAAACAAGTAAAGATAGCAAATACTAAAAAGAGAGACATTCATGGCAAGGATTGAGAACATAGGCTTTATATCCTAGTCATTAATTATTATACAATGATTAACAAGAGCTAATCCTATTTCATCATCTCCAACATCGGAAGAAGGTACAATATTATATTCACATTGAGAGAAAGTCAAATAAGACTAGTTAATCTCAATCTATAAGTCCTGATCAACTTACTAATTGAATTAGAAAGAGATTAGAGTCAATGGAAACAATGTTAACTAACAACTCTATATCACCAACATAAGTTGGGTATTAGTGACTCAAGATTGCCTAATTTCTCTTTCCAAGCCAAGAATGCTCAAAAAGCTACTCTAACATCCAACCAAACATTTTGTCAAACACTTGGGATGCATAAAAGGAAATCATGTTAAATTGCAAGAATAATAAAATCTACAACTACGCAATGCAAGAAATTAACAATGACAACTAAGGAAAGCACATTAAACATGAAATACCTCAAAATTGCATTAAAGAGAATGAAAATTAACAAGAGTACTCATAAACATAAAAGTGACATAAGAGGAAAATTAACAAGAAATAGCAAAGAAAAAAAGATGAAAACAAGAATTGAAGACTAAACCTAGAAGAGATCTACCCTAAATCTAGAAACTACCTAAAGCATGATCCTAACCTAATCTAATTGCTCTCCCTTTGTCCAATCTTGAATTCTACATCAAATAGCCTTAGAAATGAGTTGGATTTGGGCCTGGAAAGCTCAGAAATTGCCCCCCAGCATATTCACTTTAATGAGGTCACATGATCAGCGTCACGCGTGCGCGTGGTCGACGCATGCGCGTCGCTGGAAGATTTCCTCCTCACGCGTACACATGGGTGATGCGTGCGCGTGGCCATGAATGTCCTTTTCACGCGTATGCATGGATGACGCGTGCACGTGGCCTTGAATTCTCCAAATGCTCATTTCTTCATGAATTCTCCACTTTGCATGCTTTTCTCTTCACTTCTTCCATCCAATCCTTGCCTTATAAGCCTGAAATCACTTAACAAACATGTCAAGACATCGAATAGGATTAAAGTGAATTAAGATTGGAAATTTAAAGGCCTAAAAAGCATGTTTTTACTCTTAAGCACAAATTTAGAGAGAATTACAAAAGTATGCTATTTCATTGAATAAATGTGAGATAAGTTGATAAAATCCCCTAAATTCAACACAAGTTAAACCACAAAATTGGGGTTTATCAAACCTCCCCACACTTAAACTAAGCATGTCCTCATGCTAAACTCAAGAAAGAGACAAGACAAAGGGTATTAACATTTATTCAATGCAAATAAACTATATAAATGCATGCAACTATCTAAATGCAATCTACCTATATGGATGCAACTACTTGGTCAAAATAAGTCAATTCCCAAGAATACATATATGAACACAAGGGCTAAAGCAATCATATGAATCAACTCCACAATTGAATTGAGTTATTGAAAAGATTTTACAAACTTGCAAGAAAAGAGATGATCATATGTGAAAACATGTAATTGAGTAATCGAACCCTCACCGGATGTGTATCCGCTCTAGTCGCTCAAGTGTATAGGGTTGATTCACTCAATTGTCCTCTAATCATGCTTTTCAAGATTTGTTTTTCATCTAACAATCAACAATTATTTAATGCATGCATACATTTATCATGAGGACTTATTCATAGGTTGTAATGGGGCTAGGGTCAAGGTAGAATTGTATTTAGTCAAGTGAGCTTGAAATTTGAATCTTTGATTAACTTGAGCCCTCACCTAACCTACAACCTATACAAATTCAAAGCAAACCTAACTACCCATTCTTCACTTTTTCACACACTCATGCATTCTCTTTTTTATCACAACCCATATGCATTGATTATTATTGAACTTCACTTTGGGGCATTTTGTCCCCTTTTTATTTCTTTTTTTTTCCTATTTTTTTTCTATAACTTTTTTCTTTTTGCTTTTCTCTCTTTTTTTTCTTTTTTTATTTCACTAAGATATACACAAAAGTACCAGTTCATATGGTCTTAAACTTTTAACGCATGAGTATGTACCCAATTCCTAATATTTTTTACAAAAATATAAAAATACCCTTTTATCCCAACCAATATTCCCAATCCCTTACTTAAATGATACACACTCTTACTAGCCTAAGCTAATTAAAGATCCAAATAAAGGACATTTATTGTTTTTCGCTGTAAGGCTAGTAATGTGCTAAAATTAAGAACAAAAGGGGTTTAGCACAGGCTCAAAATTGGTTAACAAAGGTGGATAAAAGGGTAAGGTCATTTGGATAAGTAAGCTATTTGAAATGAGGGCCTCAATTATATAAATACATTTATACATGAAATAATAGACATAAAGAATCAAACAAATCAAAGATTACAATCGTAGAGAGAGAATAATACACACAAGAATAAAAATAGTGGTAATATGATGTAACCACACAATTAGGCTCAAAACTTACTTGCTTATGTGTTCTTAGCTCAAAAACATGTTCCACAATGTATAGTTCAAGCAAGTTCTAAAAAAAATATTTTACTCAAATCAGTTGGGTAACCCTATAGATAAATTTCTTGGAAAATTTCATTATTTTTACTAAGCTTATATATATATATATATATGCAAACTAAGAAAATGCAACAAAAAATCCTAAAAGACCTAAAAATGAGATGCGAAAGTGTTGGCATTAGGAATTTGTCACCCAAAAGCGACCGATTCGGTCGGACGACCTCCCCACACTTAAAAGTTTATACCATCCTCGGTGCATTCAAAGATGAGCAAGGGGTACGACGACTTTCCGGATTGCCACCTTTAGCTGGTGGATCAACCGGTTGCTGCATGTTCTTTCTCCCACTTCCGTTTTAGCTTATGATGACTCACCCATGAAAAATAGAAAATAGCATAGTAAGATGAGAAAATGCAAAAGCAAGGAAGCATATATTGTTGGAATGAGGTAAGGACCACTAGAATGGAGCGAGTGAATTAGTGTGACATTAAGAAAGTATAGTGTGTGATTTCTAAGTTGCATGTGGTTTAGAACACATACACTAGTATAGAGAGCTATGTTACAATTACACAAAAGAAGGGTGCACTTCACTCATTCTAGTGTGCTTGAGATACTTCAAAGAGAACTTGTAGGTTAAGACAACCAAACAAGCAATGAAGAAGCATAAAAGCATTTAAGCAGTTAATCAAGCAATTGTGAATTGGATAAGGAATGGACATTAATTGATGTGCAAGTAAACTTAGTAAACCTAAAGAAATATAGAACTCACATATCAAACAATGACATATATTGAAGTTTGTTTGCAACACCTAACTGACATAAGGGTGGAAGACATGGGTGCTATGGAACTTAGGTAAAAGAAGATAGAAGTGAAAATCAATCACATAGAAAGCATGGTCCACAAAGCTTAGAAAGCTCAAAAATATGTCACTAGGTAAACTTATGATCTAATTTCACAATTCCACAAATCTTAATGCATGAAATAGGTGATGTGAATAAGGGTCAATCATAAACAAGCATCACCTAACAAAAAATGCATTGACAATACACAATTGCCTAACAATAGATGGTGAATTCAAATCACATGCTCGTCAAAACATGCAATTTAAAAGATTCATAAAGCTTGAGGGCATTGTCACATGTACTTGGTATTCAAAAATGTTAAGCATGAAATATTCAAAACCAAGTAACAAATTGTAACCTCAACAAAGAATCCAACAATGAAAATTAGCAATAATTTTGCTAGAATAGCATCAAGTTAATCATAAGCAGCAATTAATAGCAAACAAAATTAATAATCCAACACTTATAATGAAAAACAGAAAAATAAACATAAATCAAACTAACTAAATAACTAACTAACTAACTAACTAACTAAAAGAGTTGGTGATAGATGGCGATTGGTAGTGTTGGATGATGGTTGAAGGAGGGAAGAAAAGAGGAGAGGAGAAAAGGGAAGAAATGGAAACAGGAGAAGAAAAGAAGGTGGGTGAAACAGGGTAGGGGGTCAGGCGTACGCATCACATCACGCGTACGCGTGCATGGCAGAGATAGGGTACGATGCGTACGCGTCGAGGACGCACACGCGTGATAGGGCAAAGAGACACAGATGATGCGTACATGTGAATCATGCGTACGCGTGGGCCAAAATTGTGCTAGAAGCACAATTTCAGCACACAACGTGCACAACTCCTGGTTTTTGTACTGGACCTGAAAATTTAAAGGTGTCACGCGTACGCGTGGGCAACGCGTACGCGTGAGGGGTTGGAAACTTGGGGGTCACGTGTACGCGTGAATGACACGTACACGTGGCTGGGTGCTATATTTTACAAAATTTTCCAATTTCTTGCACCAAACCAAGCATTCCAAACCTCCAAACAGCTACCGAAACACCGTAAAACCTTATTTAACCTACTAGACTACTAAATAGACTCAACAAACCAAGCTAAACTTGAAATTAAACTTATTTACCAATATATTCACAAGAGAAAAATGAAAAGAGTTTACCATGGTAGGGTGTCTCCTACCTAACACTTTTATTTATTGTCCTTAAGTTGGACTTATGGGGAGCTCTCATCAAGGTCGCTTGTGCTTGAATTCATCCTTGAACTTCCGCCAATACTTGGACTTTGAATAAGCTCCATCATTCAAAATTAATAGCTCCAAGCTTTAATGGAGTTCTTCACAAACCATGAGCTCCCAAAATTGAACTTCTTTCTGTGATCCGGGATCCCACACTTTGTTTTCACACCCATCTTCAAGTTGATTATCATAGTTCCAATTGGGTGAGAAGCAAGCCGAATTCTCATTTAGGTACTAAACTATCCTCATAGACCCATCCATTTGAGCACCAGTACAACCTTTGCATCCAATCTTTGAAGCCTCAACCATGATGAGCCTAGATTTACAATGCTAACCACTAAATATCCTTCTCTTACACTTGATTCCACAAAGCACCCTAAGTCGGCCATCCGTTTCAAGCAAACCAAATTCAAGTGGGATAATAAAGCTAAGAGTGACAAGTTTTACCCACTCTAATGAAGGGATAGATGGTGACTTAGGTAGAGAAGTTTCCAATGACCATGATAGAGCATGTTCCACTCCCGCCCATCCTCTTTGAAGGGCTTTTACCACTTGATAAGATTCTTCAAGCTCTTCCTCTTACCAAGCTTCCTCAAGTTCAAATGCTTCCTCACCAATTTCTTCTAGCTCTTCCCCATCACTCAAGTCATAGGAAGTTGAGTGAAATCTACCTCAACATCGATTCTAAGTCCAGTGGGGAAGGATTCATCAATCTCAAAAGGATCATATGTTGATGCGGAATCATCAAAGATAGGAGGACTTGTTGCCTGTGCCACTTCTTCTAATTCTTCAATTACATCATGCCTTGGAGGTTGTGCACTATCCTCCTCAACATCACCTTTAAACTCCATGGAGGAATGTTCTTCAACTTGAGATTCCTCTTTGCATTCAACATCTCCTAAATCTTCAACCACCTCCTTCGTTTCAATTATCTCTACTTCCTCCTCTTGTTGTAATTCTTGCTTCAACTTTTCTTCTTTACCTTGAAGCTCCAAATTCTCCTTTTCATTGTGCTCCTCAATTAATCCTCCACATTTAACATTAAGGGTGTCTTGGATAGTTGAGCATAATGATGCCAATTGGCTCATCATTTCGGTTAAGCTCGCCATGAATTCCCCTTACTTTTGGCAAGGAGTTAGAAGTTCTTATTGTTCTTGCATTAGGGGTAGGAGAGGTTGGTCTAATGAAGGTGGTGGTGAAAGAGAGGGTTCATTGTTTGAGGGAAAGGTATTGTAGTTGGAAGGTGGTTTATATTGGTGAAAGTCTTGAGGTGGTGTATATGGAATTGGTGGTTCTTGGGAGTATTGGTGTTGGAATGGTGGTGGTTCTAAGTTTGGTTCATATGGTGGTTGATATGGTGACTATGGCTTAGGATTATATGGAGTGAATTGTGGTATGAGGCTTGTGAGTAGGGTTGTTGGGGGCTATGTTCAGGGGAAAGGGCCATATGTGTGTGGTGGTTATGGTTGACAACCTGAGGGTCACCACATCCATTAGATTGATATGCATTAGGAGTTGGATTGTCCCCATAAGAAACCAGAGAAGGTTATTGCCAAGAAGAGTATCCATATGCTTGAGGCTCCTCCTGATGACATGTCATCAAGTCATGTTTTTCTATGCTTTTTCATACAAAAAATTGATGATTAGTACTTAAATATTGCATTCTTTTGAGCTTAAAGAGTATATTTCCTTGATCTTTTGATTTTATAAATTTTGTAGGAAATAAGTGGAAAAAGACGCAAAAAGCAGCACAAAATAAGCTAAAAAGGAGAAAAAAATAGTTTTGGGGCACACTTTGAAATTGGAGCACACTTTGATGTCTTAGGCCATGCTTTTAAAAGCATGGCCCATGACCATGAATGCAAGAAACAAAGGCCAGTGCTCATTAAAAGGGAGCACTACGTTAAAAGTTTTCACTTTTTCGGGCTTTTCCTTAAGCCTTGTGACAACATGACCATGCCTCCTTCAAAGGGCCATAACTTGAGCTACAAATGTTCAATTGATGTGCTTCTAGTTGCGTTAGAAAGCTGACATTCAGATCTTTGCAACAATATATAGCAATCTATATTTGACATGAAATTGAAGTACAAGTAATAGGCATCTTTAAGGCCCGAAAACCAACCAAATATGCGCTGACCAAGGCTCGAAGAGGGGGTCACCAAGAAAAGCAAGGCACAACTCTCAAAGTGGAGTAGCGAGGGTTCGAAGAGGGATCAAAGTGCCCTAAGGAAACATGAGAGCGCTATGTTGAAATACTTCACTGAGCGCTATACAACAATGCTTAGTATAAGGAAATTGGCCAAAGTGAAGCCAGCATGGTTCGAAGAGGGAACCAAGGGAAGCTAAGTATAGCGCTACGTTAACTAAGTCACCTTTATCGTGACTTTCACACTTGGGAGGCCATCCTACACACAAGGAGTAGCGCTCAATGAGTTAACTGAGCGCTCAATAAGTGAGCGCTATGAATGAGGCTTGGCACGAGCCCATACCCAAGGAAATGGAGCGCTACGTTTTCTTTCTTAACTGAGCGCTCCACTAGAGGTAGCACCTTGGTTCATTTTCAAATCAAGTGCCATTTTGGATCCATTTCTTTGCAAACCAAAAGGGCCCACCCTAAGTGCAATCTGACTCAATTAATTCAAGCCCATTGAAGCCTCAAAGCAAGCAGAACTCATTAAACATGACTCAAAGGCACACAGAGAAGTTAGATTAGGAATTTCATTTGTAATTTATTTTCAATTTCATTTTCATTTTGTAAAGCCTATATAAAGGCATCAATTTCATGTTATTAGGGAGGCTGGCTCTGCTAGAGAGTATTAGGAGTAGAGTAGAATAGAGAATTCTCTTTGAAACACTTTTACTTTTTCTGCAATTGTCAATTTGGTTTATGAAATTTCATGTTTCTAAATCTTCTCTTCTACAATTTTGCTTTCTGAAATTTTACATGAGTTTGCTATGAGCTTGATTTACAATTCTAAGCAATTTAAATTTCCCTGCACCTCAATTGCCTTTTCTGTTGATCCCAATTTACTTTCCTAGACTTTTGTTCCTCTACACTTTGCATTTGAGCTACTGTGATCTGAATTTAATTTTTTTGCACTTTAAATTTCCTGTCACTTGTTCTCAAGATCTCTTTGATTGCTTGCTTCATTGCTTTCTTTAATTTCCAACACCCAGCCCCCCTTTACATTTGATGCAATTTATATTTCTTGTCATTTAAGATTCTGCCAATTTATATTTCTTTCTCTTTAAGCTTCTGTCCACTTTACTTTCTGCAAATTTAAATTCTCTGCTAATTTACATTCTGTTGCTTCAATTTCACTTCAATTCACCAATGTTAGCTTGACTAAACTAATCACTCACTAAAGTTGCTTGATCCATCAATCCCTGTGGGATCGACCTCACTCTATGTGAGTAATTACTACTTGATAAGACCCGGTACACTTGCCGGTGAGTTTTGTGTTGGAATCTGATTTCCACACATCAAGGTTTTGGCACCGTTGTTGGGGATTGATTTAGATCAACAATGATTAAGTGGGTGGATAAGTCTAGATTAAGCATTTTTTTTATTTTTGTTCTTTGTTTTAAGTTGATAACAAGGTGTTTGAGTTATTGCCTCACTAAGAAATTCTTTTCTGAGATATGAATTTCAATTTTCATTGGTGTTGTGTTTTACAAAATTCAAATGGAGTTCAAATCATCTTATGATCAAACAAATTTTATGGGATACTACCCACCATCACCAATTTCTAATGATGGCTGGGAGTATCACTAACAAATTACAGATCCTTAGCACTCCAATCCATGGAGATTTACTTCAGAGACACAAGATGAGCAAGAGAATCATATGGGATATTTCCCTCCACCACAAAATAATGCAAGTCATTATTCTAATGGTGGCTGGGAATATCACCAAGAAATGATAAATGATCAAGCAAATCACATGAGATATTATCCAGAACCACAAAATGATTTATGTTATTTTCCTCATGGTAGCTGGGCATATCAACAAGAGTATGAACAATCAAGTGAAATGAACTATTTCCCAATGCCACAAGATGATTCATACTGTAATGAATTCAACAATTCTTCAAGTTGTGCTTGGGAGAATCAAAATTAGAAAGCATTTGACAATTCATACTCCACTTATCAAGAGCTATCATCACTTGAGCAAACCTTCAATTCATCCATGTGAAAGCCGTCAAACCTCACCTCCCAGTTTTTCATCTGAAAATGCTTCATCACTTAACTATCCCTTTACACAAAATCTCTTCCAAAACTCACAGTCCACACAAACTTCCATGAACCAAAGCCTCTCAAGGCTTGAAACCATGCTTGAAAGATATGAAAGGGAAGCACAGAGATCCTGGAATGACCAAGAGAACTCCCTCAAAAATATGGAAGTGCTGGTAAACCAAATGTTAAATGTGAAGGAGGAAGTAGAAGAGCAAGAGGAAGAGGCTACTGAGTCAAGTGAATTTTCAGTGAAGAAGGAAGAGGTGGTGGAAATATTTGAACCTGAAACTGCACTTGAGATGATAAGAGAACATGAAAACTCACAACCTCCTCAAACTCCCCTGGACCAAAAAGTCTCAACAATTGAATCTGTGATTGAAAGATATGAAGAGGAGCTGAAGAAATCTTGGAAAGAACAATAAACCTCCTCCATAAAAGTGCTGTTAAGTCAAATATTGAATGCAAAGGAGGAAGTGGAAGAGCAAGAAATTGAGGAAGACACTCAAGAGAAGTCACACTCAATTGAAGCAGAGAAGTGCATAGAGGAAGGGCTCATGGAACAACCAATTCAAAAGGCTTTTGATGAAGAAAACACTCCAACAATCACACAACCACCAAGTCTTGATATCCAAGAAGTGAAGGCAACTAACAAGAGCACCAATCCTACCCCTGATCCAGCAAGCAAGCTCAATCAAGCCATTAACAAAAGAAAGCTTGCTGAGGAAAGACCAAGACAAGGGACACTAGCTGAATCCTCTCCCCCCTTGAAGTCATTTCTCTTAACAAACTGGAAGAAGAGGAAGAAAGTGAAGAACAACATGTCAAGCTAATGACACTAAAAGAGCGCTTGGTGGGAGGCAACCCAACCTTAGGTAACATTTTATTCCTTTGCTTTGTTTAGCTTATCTGTCTGTTTTGTTTAAATTTCAATAAATTGAAATATGATTACATTCTAAGTTTGGTGTTACCCGGCAACAATCTGTTTCAATCTCTATGGATGATTGCATCAAAAATGAAAGTGTCACATTAAGATTCTAAGTTTGGTGTGCCACTTAATTCTCTATGCAATTCATTAAGCAACACCACTTGTCTGCATAATCATAATGCCCTTTGCAGTGTTATCTTTCTTTTATTTAGACAATTTTAGTTTTCTCTTTGTTTTAGTCATTTCCTTGTTTTTAATGCCTTCTTCTATTAACTATTTTTGTTAATACATCACCAAGAGATCTTTATTCATGACAGATTCTTGGCTTGGTGATTGTACTTAACATATAACAGTTTCATTTGCTTAGTTTTAATTCAAATAAATTGACATATGGTTGTATTCTAAGTTTGGTGTTGCTATGCAACAAAATTTGTTTCCAATCCATACTGGATATTTGCATCAATTCCAAGTGAGAGTGTCACACTAAGTTTGATGTGCCACTTATATTTTTATGCAATGTATCATGCACACCCTTTTATGTTTGCAATCACAATGTCTCTGTTTCCTATGCCTTGATTGTTATCTTTAATTTTGCTTGCTTAAAACACATGTACCACTAACATTTCATTGTGTAAGACATTCATGATCCATGTTAGCCCCATAGCCATTGTTCTAATTGTTGCTTGAGGATGAGCAAGCATTGTGAGTTTGGTAAGGGAAGAGGAAGAATGGGAGGAAAATGACAACAATAGAGAAGATGAATTACAAGGTTGTAAAGTTTCTTTTCCTCTCATTTATTTCCAGCACTTTAAAATTGCATGATTGTCTTTATCTTCTCTGTGTGCATGTGTGGTATGAATAAGCATAGCCTGAATTTTGATCTGTAACATGTTGCTATGCCATTATGACTACCAACTTGAGTTTTGTAAAGTTCAAAGCAGTAAAGTATCATGATCATAAACAAACAAGGAATTAAAGAAGAACTTAGCATATGCATACAAGTATTGGAAGGCTAGTATGATTAATTGTTGCTCAATTGCATTAGATTCTATTTAATTGAAGTTTTCATCTAGGACATTTTGTGAAATCTTTTGAAATCATGAAAAACCTTGAAGAAGCAATTGCAATTAAGGCAAGAAAAGAAAAAGGGAAAGAATGAGAAAGCTGAAGGCTCTGAGTACCAATGACAATTAAGTTGTTAAGTACTTGTGGTGTTTATATATCAAGCAAAAAGCTTGAAAACAAAACACTTAGAAGTCAAGGCTAGGCTCAAGTGCAAATGCACTCCCTCAAAGCTCAAGGCTCTGAGCATCAATGATTAGGGAGTTAAGAAAAGAAACAAATGAGCTTAAAGAAGTCCTCTAATTAAATGCTTGTGGTGCTTATGTATCAAGTGGTAATACTTGAAAACAAAGCATTTAGAAGTCGTAGCTTTGTTATCAACTCATGGGGCAAAGCACCCAAAAGGAGAAGCTAATAAGACAATGAAAAGCTTGTTTCAAAGAAGAAATATAAGGAAAAGATTTCATAAAATGAGATAGATAGAAGCATCAATCATTTACATTTTTTTTGTGATTATAGCATGCATAGAAAACTAGCCTACCTTGAACATGGAGTTGTTATTCTTCTTACCTTGGATTGTCAATCTCTATTGCATGATTCTTTTTTTACTTGGGGACAAGCAATGTTTAAGTTTGGTATGGTGATGACATGACATCATGTCATGTTTTTCTATACATTTTCATACAAGAAATTGATGACTAGTGCTTAAATATTGCATTCTTTTGAGCTTAAAGAGTATATTTCCTTGATCTTTTGATTTTATAAATTTTGAAGGAAATAAGTAGAAAAAGAAGCAAAAAAAAAAAGCACAAAATAAGCTAAAAAGGAGAAAAAAGAGTTTTGGGCACACTTTGAAGTTGGAGCACACTTTGATGCCTTAGGCCACGCGCTCATTAAAGGGGAGCGCTACGTTAAAAGTTTTCACTTTTTTGGGCTTTTCCTTAAGCCTTGTGACAGCATGACCATGCCTCCTTCAAAGGGCCATAACTTGAGCTACATATGTCCAATTGATGTGCTTCTAGTTGCCTTGGAAAGATGACGTTCAGAGCTTTCCAACAATATATAGCAATATATATTTGGCATGAAATTGAAGCACAAGTGATAGGCATCTTTAAGGGCCAAAAACCAACCAAATATGCGCTGACCAAGGCTCAAAGAGGGGGTCACAGAGAAAAGCAAGGGACAGCAGTCAAAGTGGAGTAGCCAGGGTTCAAAGAGGGATCAAAGTGCCCCAAGGAAACATGAGAGCGCTACATTGAAATACTTCACTGAGCGCTATACAACAATGCTTAGTACAAGGAAATTGGCCAAAGTGAAGCCAGCAAGGTTCGAAGAGGGAACCAAGGGAAGCTAAGTGTAGCGCTACGTTAACTAAGTCACCTTTATTGTGACTTTCACACTTGGGAGGCCATTGATGAGCGGATAATTTATATACTTTTTGGCATTGTTTTTACATAGTTTTTAGTATGATTTGATTAGTTTTTAGTATATTTTTATTAGTTTTTAATTAAAAATCACATTTCTGGACTTTACTATGAGTTTGTGTGTTTTTCTGTGATTTCAGGTATTTTCTGACTAAAATTGAAGGACTTGAGCGAAAATCTGATTCAGAGGCTAAAGAAGGACTGCAGATGCTGTTGGATTCTGATCTCCCTGCACTCAAAGTGGATTTTCTGGAGCTACAGAAACCCAAATAGCGCGCTCTCAATTGTGTTGGAAAGTAGACATCTAGGGCTTTCCAGCAATATATAATACTCCATACTTTGCCCAAGTTTGGATGATGCAAACTGGTGTTTAACGCCAGCTCTTTGCCCTATTTTGGAGTTAAACGCCAGAAACAAGTTGCAAAGTAGAGTTAAACGCTAGAAACAAGTTACAAACTGGCGTTCAACTCGAAGGTAGACCTCTACACGTGAAAGCTTCAATGCTTAGCCCAAGCACACACCAAGTGGACCCAGAAGTGGATTTCTGCATCATCTACTCATTTCTGTAAACTCTAGTAACTAGTTTAGTATAAATAGGACTTTTTACTATTGTATTCAGAGTCTTTTGACCACCTTTAGGGTCTTGGTTATTCTGGTTCCCTCTTCGGGGCTGAAGCCAATGAACACTATTATCACTTATGTATTTTCAACGGTGGAGTTTCTACACACCATAGATTAAGGTGTGGAGCTCTGCTATTCCTCATGAATTAATGCAAAGTACTATTATTTTTCTATTCAACTCAAGCCTATTTCTTCTCTAAGATATTCATTCGCACACAAGAACATGATGAATGTGATGATTATGTGACGCTCATCACCATTCTCACCTATGAAGGCGTGCCTAACAAACAGTTCCGTTCTACATGAAAACAAGCTTGAATGCATCCCTTAGCCTCCTGATCTATGATCAGAGTCTTCGTGGTATAGGCTAGATTATTGGCGGCCATTCTTGAGATCCGGAAAGTCTAAACCTTGTCTGTGGTATTCCGAGTAGGATCTGGGAAGGGATAGCTGTGACGAGCTTCAAACTCGCGAGTGCTGGGCGTAATGACAGACGCAAAAGGATTACTGAATCCTATTCCATCATGATCGAGAACCGACAGATGATTAGCCGTGCAGTGACAGCGCATTTGGACCATTTTCACTGAGAGGACGGGATGTAGCCATTGACAACGGTGATGCCCAACATACAGCTTGCCATGGAAAGGAGTATAAAGGATTGGATGAAGGCAGTAGGAAAGCAGAGATTCAGAAGGAACAAAGCATCTCCATACACTTATCTGAAATTCTCACCAATGAATTACATAAGTATCTCTATCTTTATTTTACGTTTTATTTATCTTTTAATTATTAAAACTCTATAACCATTTGAATCCGCCTGACTGAGATTTACAAGGTCACCATAGCTTGCTTCAAGCCGACAATCTCTGCGGGATTGGCCCTTACTCAGGTAAGGTTTATTACTTGGACGACCCAGTGCACATGCTGGTTAGTTGTGCGAAGTTGTGAAAAAGAACTAAGATTATGAATGTGCGTATTAAGTTTTTGGCGCCGTTACCAAGGAATGAACAATCACGATTTCATGCACCAGCCATCCTACACACAAGGAGTAGCGCTCAATAAGTTAACTGAGCGCTCAATAAGTGAGCGCTATGAATGAGGCTTGGCACGAGCCCGGACCTAAGGCAATGGAGCGCTACGTTTTCTTTCTTAACTGAGCGCTCCACTAGAGGTAGCACCTTGGTTCATTTTCAAATCAAGTGCCATTTTGGATCCATTTCTTTGCAAACCAAAAGAGCCCGCCCTAAGTGCAATCTAACTCAATTAATTCAAGCCCATTGAAGCCTCAAAGCAAGCAGAACTCATTAAACATGAGTCAAAGGCACAAAGAGAAGCTAGATTAGGAATTTCATTTGTAATTTGTTTTCAATTTCATTTTCATTTTGTAAAGCCTATATAAAGGCATCAATTTCATGTTATTAGGGAGGCTGGCTCTGTAGAGAGCATTAGGAGTAGAGTAGAATAGAGAATTCTCTTTGAAACACTTTTACTTTTCCTGCAATTGTCAATTTGGTTTATCAAATTTCATGTTTTTAAATCTTCTCTTCTACAATTTTGCTTTCTGAAATTTTACATGAGTTTGCTGTGAGCTTGATTTACAATTCTAGGCAATTTAAATTTCCCTGCACCTCAATTCCCTTTTTCATTGATCCCAATTTACTTTCCTGCACTTTTGTTCCTCTGCACTTTACATTTGAGCTACTGTGATTTGAATTTAATTTTTCTACACTTTAAATTTCCAGCACCCAGCACCCCTTTACATTTGATGCAATTTATATTTCTTATCATTTAAGATTCTGTCAATTTATATTTCTTGCTCTTTAAGCTTCTGTCCACTTTACTTTTTGCAAATTTAAATTCACTGCTATTTACATTCTGTTGCTTCAATTTCACTTCAATTCACTAATGTTAGCTTGACTAGACTAATCACTCACTAAAGTTACTTGATCCATCAATCCCTGTGGGATCAACCTTACTCTATGTGAGTAATTACTACTTGATGCGACCCGGTACACTTGCCGGTGAGTTTTGTGTTGGAATCTAATTTCCACACATCAAGTTTTTGTGGAAGAGCGATTTCCATACCAAAACTCACCGGCAAGTGTATCAGGTCGCATCAAGTAGTAAAACTCACTTAAAGTGAGGTGGATCCCACAGGGATTGATGGATCAAGCAACTTTAGTGGGCGATTAGTCTATTCAAGCTAACATTGGTGATTGAAGTGAAACTGAAGCAACAGAATGTAAATAGCAGTGAATTTAAAGTTGCAGAAAGTAAATGAGCAAAATCTTAAAGAGCAAGAAATGTAAATTGACAGAATCTTAAATGACAAGAAATGTAAATTGCATCAAATGTAAAGAGGGGCCGCCAAAAACTTGATGGGTGGAAATTAAGAATTCCAACACGAAATTCACCGGCAAGTGTACCGGGTCGCATCAAGTAGTAATAACTCACAAGAGTAAGGTCGATTTTACAGGGATTGATGGATCAAGCAACTTTAGTGGGTGATTAGTTTAGTCAAGCTAACATTGATGAATTGGGTGAAATTGATCAACAGAAAGTAAATTGCAGTGAGTTAAAAATGCAGAAGAATTAAATTTACAAAAACTTAAAGTGCAAGAAAGTAAAAGAGCTGAAACTTAAATTGCAAGAAAAGTAAATTGCAGAAACTTAAAGTGGACGAAATGTAAATTTCTTGAATCTAAATTGCTGAGAAACTTAAATTGCTTGAAGAATAAAGGATTTGGAGACTGGGATTCAAGATAAAACTGGAATTATAAAATGCAGAGAAGTAATAGATGAAGTAGATTTGTAGAAATTCTAAAGCATAAATGAAAATTGCAGAAGAATTGAAAATCAGAAGTGAAAACTTGTTTCATATTGAAACTTAAAGAAACAATTAAGATCAGATATTTAATTCTTAAATTTAGAAAACAGAAAAAAAATAATGGATCTCCAAGAGGAAGAACTCCAAAGAATTCTTCAATCAAAATTCACAAACCCAGAATCAGAAAGCAAAGGTTGCAGAAGAAAGAAAATGAAAACAGGAAACATTCTCAAATCCGATCTCAATTCAAAAAGGAAAATTAAAAGATAGCTCTCTATTCTACTCATATTGCTCTCTATTAGAGCCAGCCTCCTCCAATCTATGCTGTATACGTGCTGAATACTTCTTGGTTCTTGCTCTCTGATGGTTCACTAACTCTTGTTGATATGTCTAGATACTATGAGGATAATGATACAAGTCATTTTGTGGTTCTGGACAATATCTCATGTGATTTGCTTGATCAATCTTGTGGCTCTGGAGCATATGTCCATTGATTGGAGTGCTCAGAATTTGCAATTTCTTGGTGATATCCCTAAATCCTTGATGCACATCCTCATTAAAGCTTCCATTTCCATTTCCTACAACAAAGTTTGAACCAAACTCATAGCCAAAAGGGTGAGAATTCATAGTAGAAAGACAAAAACAAAAACTAACAAGAGATAAAGAAAACAAACTCCTAGACTAAAACTACCAAACAAATAAAGAAAGCAACTATTCACAATATCAGCATATGTACAATAACCAACAACAAGCACACATTGCAATTTCCCGGCAATGGCGCCAAAAACATGATAGAGTAAAATCCGTCGGCTTAGAATTTCTTCTCGGTTAGAGAAAATAACTTCGTTGCAAGTATAATTCCGAACCGATAAATAACACTCAATCAAAGTTTAATGTGGTTGTCACAAGTCCAACCCAATAAAAATAACTGAGAGTATTAGTCCTAGGTCGTTCTCCCTTGGAATTGCAATCGAATGCTCAATTATTGGTTGTGAGCTTCACGGGTTGGGTTGATAAAAGGGCAAGAAAATAAATGACAAGAAAATAAAGCAAACAACTAAAGATAGCAAATACTAAAAAGAGAGACATTCATGGCAAGGATTGAGAACATAGGCTTTATATCCTAGTCATTAATTATTATACAATGATTAACAAGAGCTAATCCTATTTCATCATCTCCAACATCGGAAGAAGGTACAATACTATCTTCACATTGAGAGAAAGTCAAATAAGACTAGCTAATCTCAATCCATAAGTCCTGATCAACTTATTAATTGAATTAGAAAGAGATTAGAGTCAATGGAAACAATATTAACCAACAACTCTAGATCACCAACATAAGTTGGGTATTAATGACTCAAGATTGCCTAATTTCTCTTTCCAAGCCAAGAATGCTCAAAAAGCTACTCTAACATCTAACCAAATATTTTGTCAAACACTTGGAATGCATAAAAGGAAATCATGTTAAATTGCAAGAATAATAAAAATCTACAACTACCCAATGCAAGAAATTAACAATGACAACTAAGGAAAGCACATTAAACATGAAATACCTCAAAATTGCATTAAAAAGAGAATGAAAATTAACAAGAGTGCTCATAAACATAAAAGTGACATATGAGGAAAATTAACAAGAAATAGCAAAGAAAACAAGATGAAAACAAGAATTAAAGACTAAACCTAGAAGAGATCTACCCTAAATCTAGAAACTACCTAAAGCATGATCCTTACCTAATCTAATTGCTCCCCCTTTGTCCAATCTTGAATTCTACATCAAATAGCCTCAGAAATGAGTTGGATTTGGGCCTGGAAAGCTCAGAAATCACCCCAGCATATTCACTTTAATGAGGTCACATGATCAGCATCACGCGTGCGCGTGGTCGACGCATGCGCGTCGCTGGAAGATTTCCTCCTCACACGTACACATGGGTGACGCGTGCGCGTGGCCATGAATGTCCTTTTAACACATACGCATGGATGACGCGTGCACGTGGCCTTGAATTCTCCAAATGCTCATTTCTTCATGAATTCTCCACTTTGCATGCTTTTCTCTTCACTTCTTCCATCCAATCCTTGCCTTATAAGCCTGAAATCACTTAACAAACATATCAAGGCATTGAATAGGATTAAAGTGAATTAAGATTGGCAATTTAAAGGCCTAAAAAGCATGTTTTCACTCTTAAGCACAAGTTTAGGGAGAATTACAAAAGTATGCTATTTAATTGAATAAATGTGAGATAAGTTGATAAAATCCCCTAAATTCAACACAAGATAAACCACAAAATTAGGGTTTATCTGATTACCACCACGCACTAATGTCAAAGGAATTAGAAGTTTCCTTGGACATGCAGGATTCTTCAGGAGGTTTACTAAGGATTATTCTAAAATCGCTAAACCTCTGTGTAACTTACTGACTACCGACACTCTATTTGTCTTTGACCAAGAGTGTCTGCAGGCCTTTGAGACTCTGAAAGTTAAGCTTATCACTACGCCTATAGTCTCTACACCCAGTTGGGACTTACCATTCGAGCTGATGTGTGACGCAAGTGACCATGCCATTGGTGCAGTCCTTGGGTAGAGGCATGACAAACTTCTGCATATCATTTATTATGCCAGCCGTGTTCTAAATGACGCGCAGAAAAATTATACTACCACTGAAAAGGAATTTCTTGTAGTGGTTTATGCTATTGACAAGTTTAGATCCTATCTAATAGGTCTAAGGTCATTATCTACACTGACCATGCTGCTCTCAAATATCTGCTCACCAAGCAGGATTCTAAGCTCAGACTTATAAGATGGGTATTACTCCTGCAAGAGATTGATATAGAAATCAGAGACAGAAAAGGGTCAGAAAATCAAGTGGCTGACCATCTATCTCGAATTGAACCAGTAGAAGGAACATCTTTTCCCTCTACTGAGGTGTCTGAAACCTTTTCAGATGAGCAACTCTTTGTTATCCAACGACACCTTGGTTTGCAGACATTGCAAACTACCAGGCCATAAGATTCATCGCCAAGGAATACAATAGGCAGCAAGCCCGAAAGCTCATTGATGATTGATAAACCCATATTTTATGATATATTTTGTGCCTAATTTAAGTAATTTATTCAATCCTTCACTCACTTATTCATGTTAATTGCATGGTTTTACTTTCCCTTCTTTATTATGTGATATATGTGAAAAACATGTTTCCTATGCTTTAAAAATAATTATTTTAATTATCCTTTTATTACCATTCGATGCCGTGATTTGTGTGTTGAGTAGTTTCAGATCTTCTAAGGCAGGAATGACTTAAAGGATGGAAAGAAAACATACAAAAATGGAAGGAAAGCACAAAATGGAGTTTTTGAAGAAGCTGGCAGCGATGCGAACGCATGGACGAACGCGGCCGCATGCCTAGAGCAAAAAGGTAGCGATGCGAAAGCATGAATGACGTGATCACGCACCACAAGCAAACCGCAGATGACGCGGGCGCTTGACCGAAGCGAACGCGCGACAAGGAAAACTCCAAATGACGCGACCGCGTGACCCACGCGGACGCGTGACAGAGGCCACACACCAGAAATTACAGAAAACGCTCCCAGCGATTTCTGAACCCTTTTTTGGCCCAAATCCAAGTCTAGAAGGCACAGATCAGAGGTTATGAAGTGGGGGAATGCATCCATTCAAGAGAGAGTCTCCAATTATTCACTTTTGATGATTTAGATGTAGTTTTTAGGGAGAGGTTATCTCCTCTCTCTTTTAGGATTAGGATTTAGGATTTTTCTTGCTTTCATGATTGCCCCTTTTTATCAGGTTCAACTTTCCTTTTAATTAATTATTTTCCCAATTTGATTTATGAACTTTTCTATGTTACAGATGACTCTTTTAATTAATGTTATTTGAGGTATTTCAGTTTATTACTCTCTCTTTTATTTATGTTACTGTTGCTTCCAATCTGAAGACATTTTTATTCCAGTAGATTTACTTTTCCCCTTTTGGTCTTGGTTAAGAAATCAGTAACTCAGGAGTTATCAAACTCAACGTGATCGATAATTGTATCTTTGCTAATTAAATTAAACTTCAATAATTCCGGTCCTTTCTTAAGAATTGACTAGAACCCGAAGATCAGACTAATTAATCCACTTGATCTTCCCTTGCTTTAGTAAAGGCTAACTAAGTGGGATTAAGATTCAATTCTCATCTCCATTGATAAGGATAACTAGGATAGGACTTCCAATTTCTCATACCTTGCCAAAAGTGTGTTTTACAGTTATCTATTTATTTTACAGTCATTTACTTATTTTAATTGCAATTTAAATTACTTGCTCCCTACTTTCAAAACCCCAATTTACAATCTTCATAACCAATAATAAGAACATACTTCCCTGCAGTTCCTTGAGAAGACGATCCGAGGTTTAAATACTTCGGTTACAATTTATTTAGGGGTTTGTTACTTGTGACAACCAAAACGTTTGTAAGAAAGGTTGATTGCTTGGTTTAGTAACTATACTTGCAATGAAAGTTTACTATAACTTCTAAACCATCAATCTTTCGTCTCCTCACGATGGCGCCGTTGCCGGAGAACTGCAATCATGTGCCTTATTATTGGTTATTGTAAATATTTCTCTTTTACTTGTTTATTTGTTCTTATTTTCTTCTTTTATTTTTATTAGCTACTATGAATTCTCACCCCTCTCGGTTTGAGTTTGGTTCTAATATTGTTGAAAGGAGTGAAAGTTATAACAGGAACGTGCATCAAGGTCTGAGCAATCAAAGATGGATGGAGCCAAGAAGATCTGATCAACCCTTTAGGCAGCAACACCCTCCAAGATATCATGGGCAAAGACCATTCTACAATGCATACCAAGCTGATAGACATGGTGGACCACCTTGTAACTACCAACAAGCCCCACCCTATGCTTATAGACCACCCTCTCAACGTAGCCTTGAACAACCACACTCGCAAGCTCCTTTTCACCATTCACCACCATATGATCCTTATTTATCCCGATTCCAATCCAATTACTCCCAAACACTGATGAGATATTTTGGTGAAAAATAAATTTCCACCAAAACACACAAATCTAACCGGCAAGTGTACCGGGTCGCATCAAGTAATAATAACTCACATGAGTGAGGTCGATCCCACAGGGATTGAATGATTGAGCAATTTTAGTTTAGTGGTTGATTTAGTCAAGCGAATCAAGAATTGGTTGAGTGTTTGTGATTAACAGAAACTAAATTGCATGAAATGTAATTGGGAAAGGGAAAATTGCAGTAAACTAAAGAGCAGGAAAATAAAGAAACTAAATCTTAAAGAGCATGTAAAATAAAGTGCAGAATCTTAACTTGCAAGGAATATAAATGACTGAAGCTTAAAGTGCAAGAAATGTAAATTGCTTGAATTGTAAAAGGGATTGGGGCGTGGACTTGCAGGAATTAAACAAGAAACAAGTAAATGGCATTAAACATAAAAGAGAAAATTGAAGCGCAGTGAAGTAGATCTTAACAGAAAAGTAAAATGACTTGAGAATTTAAAGAACTAGAAAGCAGTGCTTAAGTTGCAGCAATTTAAAAGGGGTTGAGATCTCAGGAGTGGAAGAGACTAGATAACAAGTCTAGATCTCAAATCCTTCCTTGATCCAATCAAGAGCAATTGCAAAAGAAGTAAAGAAAAGTAAATTGCAGAGACAAAGTAAATGAAGAAGCAGTAGACAGAATTCAAATTCAATTATGCAGAAAGAAAATAAACAAGGGATCTCAAGGTGAGATTGAAACAGAATTTCTTCAATTCTCCACCAAAGATC
>NC_029787.2:57711302-57721221 GCF_000816755.2 Arachis ipaensis | reverse complement strand
CTTACTTATGATGCAAGAAAGTGCATAAAAACTAGTGAAACAAGTGAAATTAGCTTGAGAAAAGGGTATATGATGACTTGTCATCACAACACCAAACTTAAAACTTGCTTGTCCCCAAGCAAGAAATGAATTATGCTCAGAGATTCTTTCAATCAGGATGGATTGAGGAACACTTGTAAAATGTAGTGAGTGAAGTGATCAAGTATCAGTGGGGTGAACTCTAAATTATATGCTTATGCAAGGGCTTCAGTGCTCACTAGTCCTTACATATTGGGAGTCGTAGGTCTTAGGATTTTCATCCAAATGGTACCATGGAGATCTCTTTATATGTAATCACCTTGAAGCAGCTTATAGTTTCTCAAATCCTTCCTTGATCCAATCAAGAGCAATTGCAAAAGAAGTAAAGAAAAGTAAATTGCAGAGACAAAGTAAATGAAGAAGCAGTAGACAGAAATTCAAATTCAATTATGCAGAAAGAAAATAAACAAGGGATCTCAAGGTGAGATTGAAACAGAATTTCTTCAATTCTCCACCAAAGATCCAAAGCAAGAAAATTAAAGAGTGTTCAAGCAAGAACCAAGAAGACACCACCACTTCCCTATGTACCACGTCCAAATCTATCGCCTCCAGAATCACAGGTTCGCCTTAAAGAAACAGTAGATCAACTTCAAACAACCCTTCATCAACTGGAGCAAGCAATAAGTCAATTATCTTCTAGACGTTCGAACATTCAAGGACCTCCCGCAGCCCTATGTGGACAATCTAATGAAGAGCGTAGCATGAAGGAGATACTAGAAACTCCAGTGGACAAGACAGAGCATGACTTCGTACTGGAACAAGTAGAAGAAGCTGTCATTATATAAGAAGAAGAGTTAGTTGCAAACTTAGGAGACGCTGAACTTCTATGGGAATCCAGAATTGTGGAGAATTCTATCAAGGACGTTACAATTGATGCTAAGAAGGATAGTGCACAATCCCCAAGGCAAGTCTTTTATGAAGAACTAGACGGAATAATCCAAGAAGCAAGTTTCCTTGATGATGATAGTCACAAGTGAATTCTCTGAGATTGAAGAACCTTATCCAAGTGAATACGAAGAAGATGCGGAGGTAGATTTCTCTCAACCTCCAGCTTATGACTTAAGTGATGAGGAAGACATTGAAGACTTTGATCAGGACACAGATGCATGCGAAGAAGTTTGCAAGGAAGTGGAAGAATTCACAGAAGATCACAAGGGAGTAGAGCTTACAAAACCACTGGAAACACCTATCCCAAGGCCATTACCACCTAATACAAGCTTCAAGTGGGTACAATCCTTAACCTTTATCTTTACTTTTCCACTTGAATATGGTTTGCTTGAAACAGATGGCCATCTTAGAGCTCTCTGCGTCTTTAAGAGTAAAAGGGAAATGGCTCGCACTCAGAGCTGGTACACAAGGTTCAATAAGGTTTCACGCTTCAACTCGAAGTGCACGGATTGGCATCATGTTCAATCGAATGGATCTCGGAAAACATTTGGTTATCTTGGTGTGAATCTAATTTCTAAACCGCCCGGATGGAAAAATATAGATCAAGACGAAGGCGGATTTAAAAGCAAAGTTTGGGATCCTGGAATCTATTCTGACATTCGTCACCCCGGGAGCCTGAGAATCTGTTTGAAGCTGCTCAGAAGCATTATATGCCTAGTTTGGGACCCTGGAGGCCGTTGGCATTCCAAACATTGGTGGATATTTTTGGACGAGTTTAAGCACAAGCCGCCATAACAGGAAGCTCGCCATATGTCCAACTTAAGGACTTTAACTAAAAGTGCTAGGTGGGAGACAACCCACCATGGTATGGTCGTTTCGTTTTTAGTTTTACTTCGTGTTATTTATTTTTATTCTTTTTCAAATTGAACCTGAATATTATTCATTAGCATTGCATACTGCATAATTGCATAATTGCAGTTTAAAAAAAAAAGGGCGTGTGACGCGACCACATCACTCATGCGTTCCCGTCAGTTGCGAAAAACACCCCCCAAGCGTCCGCGTCATTCACGCGGCCGCGTGACCTAGAGATCGGTGTAAAGATCCAATGCCCAGAAAGTTGGGCTGGAATCGTGTGGCCGTTGTGCGTTTAGCACAAAACGACCCACGCGTTCGCGTCCTTGACGCGATCGCATCAATTGCACAACACCCATCCCACGCGAAAGTGTGAGCGACGCAATCACGTCGCGTGGATTGCACAACACCCCAAAGGAGACAGAGAGTTGCGCTGTAACGACGCTGGAATTGTGCGTTTCGCACAATTTCCAGCGACGCGGTCGCATGCCTCACGCGACCGCGTCATTCACCATTTTTTCCACTCCATGCGATCGCGCCACCCACGCGATCGCGTCAACCCCCATTCCACCCCAGCCACGTGACCGCGTGCCCCACGCGATCGCGTGGATTCAAATTCATTAACCCCAAGTCACGCGAAACCCTACCCGAACCCCCTGCCTCCGAACAGCCACCACCGCCGCGCCATCCGCCTCAACCACCGCATCAGCAACCACTGCAACCACCCCCCAGCCATCTCTTTGCTCCACTTTCATTCATACGCCTACCAGGTTCCGCCGAACGTCACTCTTCTTTCCTTTCGCAGTTATTTGAATTTTTTTCCGTTTATGTTCAAAATTAGGCTAGTTAGATATGCATGTTTGTAGTGGATTCTAGGTTGTTAGGTAGCCTAGGATGTGGTTAGTGGATTTAGGCCTGATTAACTGTACTGTTCGTGCTACTTGTTTTATAATTTTCGCAATTCTGCTGTTGCTGTGATCTAATTATTGTTCATATGCTGTTCTTACTGTTCATGCTACTATTGCGACTGCTCTTTCATGTTCAAATTATTTATATCTTTTTGCAGTTTCTTTTAATTCATATGAACTATTCTGCTTGCTGTTTATTTTCCGGGACCATCCACTTTTAGCCAGAATGCTGCCCAAATTTCTGTAAACTATTCTGATTTTCATTCAAGTTTTGGTTTTGGCAATTTAAATTCTGCTTTACTCAGCTTTTACCAAACCAATTCATGTCTGCACGGGCAAGCTTTATTATTCTTTTCGATTTCTTGGTTAATAAATTGTATTTTGGGTGATTCCATTCCACTTTTTGCTATTTACATATCTATATGAATCATCATCAACTTCCTTGCTTGAATGTGAGTTGATTGTAGCTTCTAATTGTAAATTCTTGTTACTTAGAAAATGATCATCAGACCACTTACTCTAACCTTCTTTTTACTAACTCACTGATTTTAACTTCGTGACCTCTTTTTCATTCCTAACCAACCTAACTTTCACAACATCTCTTCTTGTTTTTTGACTATTCTCTTTAACCTTCTAACCAAGGCATGATGATAATTTTTCCTAATTAACATGAATTCTATTTATATCACATTTTGGATTGTGAAATTTTTCTCAAATTTCTAACTCCTATACAATCCATAATGCACATTTACTCAACTCATTTCATTATTCTACTGCTCCTTTGCTACTATGTGCTTATTTTGTTATTTGCCTACTTGTTTTTCTGTTTTTATTATATCCTTGATTCCTGTTTTTCAGGATGTCTGACACCCAAAGAAAAGGAAAAGGAAAGGCAACTACTGGCAAACGGAAAAGAGGAGAATCCTCTATGTCCATCCTGGACATCATGCACGATGACTCCTGGCGGAAGAAACACTTTACCCTGCAAGAGAAGGCTGACCAGCTACTCCCTGCTAATGACCCCATTAAGTTTGCAAACAGATACTGCGAGCTGAAGTATCCGGTATTTGCAACCTCCAGGAACCTGTACCTGGAGCAGACTCTAAAAATTCCGGAAGAACTCCAGCAATACACCTCCGATCAGATCAAACAAAGAGGCTGGTTCTTCCTGGAGAGAAACATGACAGAGGTCAATGCTTCTTGGGTAAGAGAGTTTTACTGCAATTACTTCAAAACTTCCCTATATGTAGTGAACCTAAGAGGGAAGTAGATACTGGTCACTGAAGATGCCATTAAGGACATTCTGCAGCTTCAGCCTAAATTCGATCAGCTTGATGGTTACCAAAAGGCTGAGGAGGACATGCGCTTCATGAAGTTTGACTGGGATGCGGTCAAGGCAAGGATAGCCCTTGACTCGACTGTTCCCTGGGTCATGGGTCAGAACACCAACATGTGTAACAACCCTGATTTTCGAGTATGCGAGATCTTTTCCGAAGGCATGAAATCCTCCGGAAGATCAGTAAGGGGAGAACCTCTAATATATCATCAAGTATCTCTATCCTCATTTTCATTATGTCATCTTCAAGATAAAACCTTTTCTGAGGCACCTTCGATAACGTAGTCACGAAAAACCTAGTTTTTGAACCGTATCGGTTAAGAGTTTTGATTCTGTTTTTTGCAAATAGTCTCAGTTTGACGAACCGGACTCGATTCATGAGAGAAGAGAGATAATAGGATAATATTATCATTATATTAGTATTAGAAGCTTCTTGAGTGATATTATAAGGTTACTTGGTCTATTTTATTTAAAAACAGGAAATCGGTTTAACCAGATTTACAGTTTACTGGTGCAGCTTTCCACCAGCACTCTCTGATGACTTTAGCAATGCTAAGGCCTCATTATACATGTTTTATTCTCATATTAAATATGTTACTAGTGTCTTTTATGCTAGTAGCTCAGAAAAGAATTTTTAGAGATGTTTTTACGTGTGTTCCGATACACCTAGTTTTAGTAGTTATACACCTGAGAGATTTTAATATTATTTTAATCCACCTTCACGCCAACCAATCAAAACTCACCTTATACCCCCAATACCCCCAAGGCTGCCTCATTTTCTCATTGTGACCGAAATTGAAAGGAGAGAAAAGAGAGAAAACTTCATGAACACTTAATCTTCAAAGCTTGATTTCTTCTTAACTAAAACTCAAATCAAAACTCTGATTTCACCAAAATGATCCTCTCTTCTTCCTCTACATAACCATGTGACTTATCAAGGCTGGAAAAAAGGTGAGATGGCTGTCTCCCTCCCTCTTCAATTCGGTTTTCAAGGAAAACCATGCAAAACATGTGTTTTCTTGATGTTTTTCCTTAGGAATCATGCTTAACTTGACTTGAGGGCCAAGAAACGTGGATTTCCAGCAAGTCTAAGGTTAGAAATCACTTCCTAACATGTTGAGTGAGATTTGGCTAGTTGAGATTTTTTGGATTTAAAGTTGTTCTTGATGTGATTTAGGAGGAAAAAGTGCTTAAGGACCACCTGAAAGTCTAACCGAATTAGGAGCAGCAAAACCAGGTAGGGTTTGACGAATTTAATCTTGATTGATTGTGTTTGAGTTGTGTGAATGTTGTATGATTTGGCTGTGCTAAAAATTGGTTGCATATATGATTGATTCTTGGTGAAAATTTGGTGAAATTTTGATGAAATTTGATGAAATTCAAGCTTTGAGTTTATGTTCTTGGAGCATCTGGAAAACGAAACCCTAGGCCCTAAATTGGGGATCAATTTGTGTTAAAATCATGTAGAAAGGATGGGGTTTTATTTGCAGCTAATTTTTAAAGGTTAAAACTTAAAGTGGGGTAATTTTTGAAAATATATTAATAAAATAATAAATAATAATAAAATATTAAATAATAATATTTAATTAAAAATAATATTTTAATAAAAATAATAAAATAATGCAAAAAATGCAGTTTTCTGTAAAAGCTTTAGAAAGACAACTTTAAGCGCAGAATCTCATAATTACCTTCATAAAACACTTAGAGAGTGGTAATAACATGTTAGTGAGGCAAAGATAAAATAAAGATAAAAAGTTGAAGAAAAGATAAAAGTCAAAGAAAAACTCTGTAAAGTTTTAATGACAGAAAAACAGACAGAGATTAGTGAACGAACTAGGGCAACATAGTTGGTTCTTGAGTTCCGACTAGGGTTAGGTATAATATGAAAAGTTAAACTGTTTTAGTATAGACTTAATGAACATATACTTGGAACAGACTAACTATTCATACCGAAATTTACATAAGCTTTAAATACATATGTTAAGCAGAGAAATCAAAGCAGAGTAAGGAAACACAGAGAACAGAGTAACCAGAGAAGAATAAAGGGATACAGAGAAAAGAGTAATCAGAGCAAAGTAAAAAGACAAAGAGAAAAGAGTAATGTGATACAGAGAAATAGTTTGAGTTAAGATGTTGTAAAAGTAAAAGCTGTAGAGTTTGTATAGCATGATTGAACAGAGAAAGAAAGAGGTACTGCATAAGAATGAGAAAGTGATGATGAATAATAAGAATGTTAATGAATGATGATAATGAGAATGATTATGTAAGAATCTGCTAAAGAGAGGCAGTCAGATAGATGGTGGTACGACCATTGAGAACGCTTTCCTGGGATACCTTGCTATAATGCTTTGCTGAAAGACAGAAGTTGCTTACATAGGTATCGAAATGAGTGTGCTCCTGTAAGATAGAGGTTGCTTATAGTGAGTGTGTTGTTGCTCCTGTAAGGCAGAGGTTGCTTACAGTGAGTATATTATTGCTCCTGTAAGACAGAGGTTGCTTACAGTGAGTCTGTTGGGCGTATATCGGCTAATAAGTGCTGCTCTGCAAGACAAAAGTTGCTTGCAGTGGATACCCTGCTAGACAAAGGTTGCTTGCACGGGATATTGCCAACAGGAAAGCCTTATCCAGACAGAAGTTGCTGGGTAACGTCGGGAGCGGGTATGTAACCGACAGATGAGCTCATTACCTACACTAAGGCTAGACATGCATCATATTTGGTTGCACATTTCCTCTGTTATGATTGTTGTTTGAATGTATGCCTTCTTTGTTTTCATTATATTCTCTGTGTCTGTGTTTTGTTTTCTTGTATTCTTTTGTTTGTGTTTTGCTTTTTGTTTTCTCTATTTTCTCTATTTATCTGTTTTTTCTGTCTACTGCTTCTCGGTATTCTGCTATTTATCTGCTAAACAACACGGAATTAATGAACGTAACTAATAACCCCGTCCCTACTAAGAACTCCCCAGTTCTTACCCTTTCTCTCTCCCTTCCCCCTTCAGATGGAAGCATGAGTACCCTTCCGTAGTTTGCTGATGACTGTTCTGCAAAGAGGATTCCGCTCTAGGTAGTCTTCTGAGTCTAGAGTGAACTCCGTTACCTGTTTATATGTATATACTGTGAGGCCAGCCAACGTCTGCCCCCTGCTTATCTACAAACTTTAACCTAAGTCCCCCGTACGATGTTGCTGTTATGTGGCCACTCGATGAAGTACTTGAGAGACGTTCTTTGATGACATATGATCGTGCAGAGGATTATTGACGACCTTCCACCTTTTGATGACGATCCACCTGACTTGAGTTTTGAAGACCTAGAACGTACTTTCCCTCGCTTTAGTAGTTTAGAGGAACTAGGTGAGTATAGAGTCTAGGCTAGCTTGGGCGCCAGCTTAGGGACTTCTTGAACAGGTCAGGACCTGGGATGTTGTATGTATATATATGTATATAATTATTATCTAGCTATGTCTAGGGGTGTTCTAACTAAAAGTCTATACTCTAATAAAGGCTGGATCACCGAATATTGTCAACTGCTTATGATGTATTTATGTGTGGTTGTTTATAATTGTTTTATATATTATCAGTTGTGAATTGATTATGAATGATACTGTTTGTTAATCCAAACATTTTTTTTAAAAAAAAGTTACCTCGTAAAATAACTACGCTTTTAACAACGAATCAGGCTCATATAATAAATAATAGATAATAATTAGGTAGACAAGTTGGTAGCGCTCAGTTTTGAGTATGATCATGACATACCAGAAATTGGGTCGTTAAAATTTTGTATCAGAGCAGTTCGTTCCCAGTAGAGCCTGGGGAGTGGACTGACTATGCTGCATTGCATACTCTGCTTGTGTGTCTCATGCTATTAGGGTATCTTTAAGATACATTTGGCATGAATGTCTATGAGTGCTCATTTTGGGAATGTTCGTACTTAACTTGAGATATTAAGACTGATCACCTTAATATTGATTGTTTGGTGCGGATAAGACCTCAATGACTGTGAATAGGCATGGTTTAATCGAGATCCGAACGACGAATCGATGTGAGACCAGCTATCCTAATAGCTGTTATGATATACATGGCAATGACTATGTTAGATTTGGATGTTGTAAGGAACGGACCTATCTCTTCGTCAGGATGGCTTGAAGAAAATAGATTGTTTGAAGATGGATTTTGCACCTGGCTGAAATTTTGAGGGCAAAATTTTCTTTTAGGAGGGTAGAATATAACAACCCCGATTTTTGAGTATGCGAGATCTTTTCCGAAGGCACGAAATCCTCCGGAAGATCAGTAAGGGGAGAACCTCTGATATATCATTAAGTATCTCTATCCTCATTTTCATTATGTCATCTTTAAGAAAGAACCTTTTCTGAGGCACGCTCGATAACGTAGTCACGAAAAACCCAGTTTTTGAACCGTATCGGTTAAGAGTTTTGATTCTGTTTTTTTGTAAATAGTCTCAGTTTGACGAACCGGACTCGATTCATGAGAGAAGAGAGATAATAGGATAATATTATCATTATATTAGTATTATAAGCTTCTTGAGTGATATTATAAGGTTACCTGGTCTGTTTTATTTAAAAATAGGAAATCGGTTTAACCAGATTTACAATTTACTGGTGCAGCTTTGCACCAGCACTCTCTGATGACTTTAGTAATGCTAAGGCCTCATTATACATGTTTTATTCTCATATTAAATATGTTACTAGTGTCTTTTATGCTAGTAGCTCAGAAAAGAATTTTTAGAGATGTTTTTACTTGTGTTCCGATACACCTAGTTTTAGTAGTTATACACCTGAGATATTTTAATATTATTTTAATCCACCTTCAATCCAACCAATCAAAACTCACCTTATACCCCCAATACCCCCAAGGCTGCCTCATTTGCTCATTGTGGCCAACATTGAACGGAGAGAAAAGAGAGAAAACTTCATGAACACTTAATCTTCAAAGCTTGATTTCTTCTGAACTAAAACTCAAATCAAAACTCTGATTTCACCAAAATGATCCTCTCTTCTTCCTCTACATAACCATGTGACTTATCAAGGCTGGAAATAAGGTGAGATGGCTGTCTCCCTCCCTCTTCAATTCGGTTTTCAAGGAAAACCATGCAAAACATGTGTTTTCTTGATGTTTTTCCTTAGGAATCATGCTTAACTTGACTTGAGGGCCAAGAAACGTGGATTTCCAGCAAGTCTAAGGTTAGAAATCACTTCCTAACATGCTGAGTGAGATTTGGTTAGTTGAGGGTTTTTGGATTTAAAGTTGTTCTTGATGTGATTTAGGAGGAAAAAATGCTTAAGGACCACCTGAAAGTCTAACCGAATTAGGAGCAGCAAAACCAGGTAGAGTTTGACGAATTTAATCTTGATTGATTGTGTTTGAGTTGTGTGAATGTTGTATGATTTTCCTGTGCTAAAAATTGGTTGCATATATGATTGATTCTTGGTGAAAATTTGGTGAAATTTTGATGAAATTTGATGAAATTCAAGCTTTGAGTTTATGTTCTTGGAGCATCTGGAAAACGAAACCCTAGGCCCTAAATTGGGGATCAATTTATGTTAAAATCATGTAGAAAAGATGGGGTTTTATTGGCTGCTAATTTATTTTGAATTATGGTAAAAATCGGTTGCTGAAAAGACTGAAAACGGGTAAAAACAGAGAAAGAATCTGAAGAATTTATGAAGAACATGAAGAACACTTTGAGTGTGGTAAAGAATAATGAAGAACACCTTTTTGATTCATAAAAGGGCAAGGAAGTAATTAATTTGGTGTTTGGGGGTTATTTTGTAATTTCTGAAAGTTAGGGTGGTTAAAGTAGAAATATTAAAAGTTACCGGTGGTAAAAAGTGAATTTTTAATTT
>NC_029787.2:57693040-57711148 GCF_000816755.2 Arachis ipaensis | reverse complement strand
ATTTTCGAAAATTAATGATAAAATAATAAATAATAATAAAATATTAAATAATAATATTTAATTAAAAATAATATTTTAATAAAAATAATAAAATAATGCGAAAAATGCAGTTTTCTGTAAAAGCTTTAGAAAGACAACTTTAAGCGCAGAATCTCATAATTACCTTCATAAAATACTTAGGGAGTGGTAATAACATGTTAGTGAGGCAAAGATAAAATAAAGATAAAAAGTTGAAGAAAAGATAAAAGTCGAAGAAAAAGTCTGTAAAGTTTTAATGACAGAAAAACAGACAGAGATTAGTGAACGAACTAGGGCAACATAGTTAGTTCTTGAGTTCCAACTAGGGTTAGGTATAATAAGAAAAGTTAAACTGTTTCAGTATAGACTTAATGAACCTATACTTGGAACAGACTAACTATTCATACCAAAATTTACATAAGCTTTAAATACATATGTTAAGCAGAGAAATCAAAGCAGAGTAAAGAAACACAGAGAACAGAGTAACCAGAGAAGAATAAAGGGATACAGAGAAAAGAGTAATCAGAGCAAAGTAAAATGACAAAGAGAAAAGAGTAATGTGATAAAGAGAAATGGTTTGAGTTAAGATGTTGTAAAAGTAAAAGCTGTAGAGTTTGTATAGCATGATTGAATAGAGAAAGAAAGAGGTACTGCATAAGAATGTGAAAGTGATGATGAATAATGAGAATGTTAATGAATGATGATAATGAGAATGATTATGTAAGAATCTGCTGCAGAGAGGCAGTCAGATAGATGGTGGTACGACCACTGAGAACGCTTTCCTGGGATACCTTGCTATAATGCTTTGTTGTAAGACAGAGGTTGCTTACAGAGGTATCAAGATGAGTGTGCTCCTGTAAGACAGAGGTTGCTTACATTGAGTGTGTTGTTGCTCCTGTAAGACAGAGGTTGCTTACAGTGAGTGTGTTGTTGCTCCTATAAGACAGAGGTTGCTTACAGTGAGTATGTTGTTGCTCCTGTAACACAGAGGTTGCTTACAGTGAGTCTGTTGGGCGTATATCGGCTAATAAGTGCCGCCTACAAGACAAAGGTTACTTTCAGTGGATACCCTACAAGACAAAGGTTGCTTGTAGTGGATATTGCCAACAGGAAAGCCTTATCCAGACAGAGGTTTCTGGGTAATGTTGGGAGCGGGTATGTAACCGATAGATGAGCTCATTACCTGCACTAGGGCTAGACATGCATCATATTTGGTTGCGCATTTCCTCTGTTATGATTGTTGTTTGAATGTATGCCTTCTTTGTTTTCATTCTATTCTCTGTGTCTGTGTTTTGATTTCTTGTATTCTTTTGTTTGTGTTTTGCTTTTTGTTTTCTCTATTTTCTCTATTTATCTGTTTCTTCTATCTACTGCTTCTCGGTATTCTGCTATTTATCTGCTAAACAACACAGAATTAATGAACGTAACAAATAACCCCGGCCCTACAAAGAACTCCCCAGTTCTTACCCCTTCTCTCTCCCTTTCCCCTTCAGATGGAAGCATGAGTACCCTTCCGTAGTTTGCTGATGACTGTTCTGCAAAGAGGATTCCGCTCTAGGTAGTCTTCTGAGTCTAGAGTGAACTCCGTTACTTGTTTATATGTATATACTGTGAGGCCAGCCAACGTCTGCACCCTGCTGTTATGTGGCCACTCGATGAAGTACTTGAGAGACGTTCCTCGATGACATATGATCGTGCAGAGGATTAATAGACGACCTTCCACCTTTTGATGATGATCCACCTGACTTGAGTTTTGAATACCTAGAACGTACTTTCCCTCGCTTTAGTGGTTTAGAGGGACTAGGTGAGTATAGAGTCTAGGCTAGCCTGGGCGTCACCTTAGGGACTTCTTGAACAGGTCAGGACCTGGGATGTTGTATGTATATATATGTATATAGTTATTATCTAGCTATGTCTAGGGGTGTTCTAACTAAAAGTCTATACTCTAATAAAGGCTGGATCACCGAATATTGTCAACTGCTTGTGATGTATTTATGTGTGGTTGTTTATAATTGTTTTATATATTATATGTTGTGAATTGATTATGAATGATACTGTTTGTTAATCCAAACATTTTTTTAAAAAAAATGTACCTCGTAAAATAACTACGCTTTTAACAATGAATCAGGCTCATATAATAAATAATAGATAATAATTAGGTAGACAAGTTGGTAGCGCTCAATTTCTAGTATGATCATGACGTACCAGAAATTGGGTCGTTACACCATGCCTAAGGGAATCAAGCGGATATACTTAAATGATGAGGCTCGGCTCTGGCACCAGATCCTGATGCTACCTGCTGCTATGATCACCCTCCTCTGGTGTGTGATGGAGGGTAAGGACCTGTACCTGCCACGTTTCATCCGGTACTACATGGCCAGGGTCCACGTCCGAGGCACTCTCCCCTTCCCATATCTGATTACCCAGCTCGGCGGTCGAGCTGACGTGCCTTGGGAGGATGCTGATGAGAAGCCACCTGCTGCAGAATGCAAGAAAATTATCCCTCATAGCAGGAACTTTCTGGCTTTGGGCTACAGACCTCCATTCCTCACTGCTACTGATGAGACAGCCGCACCCTCTGCCGGACCTTCTTCATCTACAGCTACCCCAGCTACCACCACTGCACCTCCACCTGCCTCAGAGCCCATTTATCACCTCGTACACCACCTGTTTCAGCAGCTAGACCAGATGGAGCATCACAACCGGCGCCGATATGAGAGATCTGAGTGTCGCAGCAAGTGACGCTATGAGCACCTGAAGCTGATGATCCGTTTTGGCGGCGACATCCCCTCTGAGCCTGACACACCATCAGAGCCATCTGAGGAGGAGGCGGATGATCATGAGGTAGAGACCCATCCACAGAGAGAGGCTGAGCAGGCAGGCCCGGAGCAGGCTGTGTCACAGTAGGAGGCCCCGCATCAGATTCAGGCTGCAGACCCAGAGGTTCCTATCCAGTCAGCACCTCCTCTGCAGCAGGCAGATCCTCAGACCACCACCACAGATACTCTACCACACATCCTTCCAGTGATGACACTCCTTCACACCCTGCTTGAGTGAGCTTCGAGGACGATGCTTTATTTTAAGTGTGGGGAGGTCGCCATCTCTGGCATATTTTTCTTGGTGAACCACTACAGACTCTTTTTAGTTTATTTTGTTATTTTTCTGTATTTTGATCTTTATTTTTATTTCTCAGTACTTATACATTGCTCTTTTCATGTATTTCTACTCTATTTCTGCATGTTGCACTTTAGTTTATATTTTAGCCAGTTAGCTTAGTTGCAATTCTAACTTATTAGTTATAGAATATGTGGATTAATTACTATAGTTTACCATTTTTAGCATAAGATAGCTTAGTTCGAATTGAAAATACAAAAAGGAAGTAAACTAGAGACTTGAACAGAACAGAAACAATCCACACACCTTGTATATATAGCATTACATGTTAGTTAGTTAACAACATTTCATCAAGGAGAAACACAAAAACTTTAAAGCCACCCTAAGATTTACATTGAGAATAATGGGAACTCTTAATTTTTACTTGCATGACATACATAACTGATATATGATTTTTGAGCTAGAGAACACACAGCATGTGAGTTTTGAGCTTAATTGTATGGTTATATTCAAATCATAATATTTTATTCTTGTGTGTTTCGTCCTTCTTTTTTATTCTGGTGTTCTTTACTTTGTTTTAATCTATATGTCCGATTATAGAATATAGATACATACCAAGAAAGTGATTGAGGCCATTGTTTGATTCTAGCTCACTTATCCCAAATTAGCCTACCTTTTACATCACCCTTGTTAGCCCCCTTGAGCCTTTAAAACCCCTCCTGTTCTATAAACCACATTACTAGCCTTAAGCAGAAAAACAAAATAAAAATCCCAAGTCGAATCCTTGGTTAGCTTAAGATAGAAATTGTGTAATTGTTTAAGTGTGGGGAACCTTATGGGAACATGGATGATAGAAACAAAGGTAGAAAGTTAAAAAGAATAAAAATATTTCAAAATAAAATTTTGAGAAGCATGCTCATGTGAAATCAAAGCAATTAAATTACCATGTGCATTAAAAAAAATTATTTTTCAGTATTTGAATAAAGGGGATACAAAAGAATTCCCCAAATGCAAAATAAAGCAATGCACATGGGACAAAATTAAAATTAAGGCATGAGCATGTAACATGAAAAGTGGGAAAAATTGGGTAAATAGGTAAAGAAACCTTTGAATTACAAAATATGTAAGGTAAGATCTTAGACTAATCAAGGATTCACTTATTAGCTCACATAGCCTTATACATATACCCTTACCTTTACCTTGGCCCCATTACAACCTTAAATAAAGAACTCATGATTTTTGTATGTCTGTATTCTATAATTATTGATTGGTTAGATGAAGAACAAAGTTATAGAAAGTAAGGATAAAAAGAAGAATAGAGTGATTAACCCAATAAACACTGAGTGACTAGAGAGTAAACACAAAATCCCGTGAGGGTTCAATAGCTCATCAACATATATCTCTACTTAAACTGTTAATTGTCTTGCAAGTTTATAAAATATTTTTCTTTCCCATCTCAATTGTAAAGGTTATTTATCATTATCTAAGGTTTGGCTATGCATATATGATTCCTTGAGAATGTGAATTAATTTAACTACATGTAAGTTTTATATACAAGTGAATAACAATTAGAATTGCATGATTCATTTAGGTAGTTACATTTAGAATAGATTGCATTACATGAGATTCCACCACTTCAACCTTACCTTACTCTTTATCTTGGATTTAGCATGAGGACATGCTATTGTTTAAGTGTGGGGAGGTTGATAAACCCATATTTTATGATATATTTTATGCCTAATTTAAGTGATTTATTCAATCCTTCAATCACTTATTCATGTTAATTGCATGGTTTTACTTTTCCTTCCTTATTATGTGATATATGTGAAAAACATGTTTCCTATGCTTTAAAAATAATTATTTTAATTATCCTTTTATTACCATTCGATGCCGTGATTTGTGTGTTGAGTAGTTTCAGATCTTCTAAGGCAGGAATGACTTAAAGCATGGAAAGAAAACATACAAAAATGGAAGGAAAGCACAAAATGGAGTTTTTGAAGAAGTTGGCAGCGACGCGAACGCATGGACGACGCAGCCGCATGCCTAGAGCGAAAAGGTAGCGACTCGAACGCGTGAATGACGCGATCGCATGCCACGAGCAAAACGCAGATGACGCGGGCGCTTGACCGAAGCGAACACGTGACAAGAAAAACTCCAAATGACGCGACCGCGTGACCCACGCGGACGCGTGACAGAGGCCACGCACCAGAAATTACAGAAAATGCTCCCAGCGATTTCTGAAGCCCTTTTTGGCCCAAATCCAAGTCTAGAAGGCACAGATCAGAGGTTATGAAGTGGGGGAATGCATCCATTCAAGAGAGAGTCTCCAATTATTCACTTTTGATGATTTAGATGTAGTTTTTAGGGAGAGGTTCTCTCCTCTCTCTTTTAGGATTAGGATTTAGGATTTTTCTTGCTTTCATGATTGCCCCTTTTTATTAGGTTCAACTTTCCTTTTAATTAATTATTTTCTCAATTTGATTTATGAACTTTTCTATGTTACAGATGACTCTTTTAATTAATGTTATTTGAGGTATTTCAGTTTATTACTGCTCTCTTTTATTTATGTTACTGTTGCTTCCAATCTGAAGACATTTTTATTCCAGTAGATTTACTTTTCCCCTTTTGGTCTTGGTTAAGAAATCAGTAACTCAGGAGTTATCAAACTCAACGTGATCGATAATTATATCTTTGCTAATTGAATTGAACTTCAATAATTCTGGTCCTTTCTTAAGAATTGACTAGAACCCGAAGATCAGACTAATTAATCCATTTGATCTTCCCTTGCTTTAGTAAAGGCTAACTAAGTGGGATTAAGATTCAATTCTCATCTCCATTGATAAGGATAACTAGGATAGGACTTCCAATTTCTCATACCTTGCCAAAAGTGTGTTTTACAATTATCTATTTATTTTACAATCATTTACTTATTTTAATTGCAATTTAAATTACTTGCTCCCTACTTTCAAAATCCCAATTTACAATCTTCATAACCAATAATAAGAACATACTTCCCTGCAGTTCCTTGAGAAGACGACCCGAGGTTTAAATACTTCGGTTACAATTTATTTAGGGGTTTATTACTTGTGACAACCAAAACATTTGTAAGAAAGGTTGATTGCTTGGTTTAGTAACTATACTTGCAACGAGAGTTTACTATAACTTCTAAACCATCAATCTTCCGTCTCTTCAATGATGCTAGATACTACTTGTGGGATGAACCATATCTCTTTAAGAGATGCTTGGATGGGATAATCCGGCGCTGTGTGTCTGACGAAGAGGCACATAAGATCCTATGGCACCGCCATGTTTCCAATTATGGAAGACACTTTGGAGGAAAGCGAACAGCAACTAAAGTCCTCCAAAGTGGTTTTTACTGTTCGACACTCTTTAAGGATTCACGAGAGTTTGTCCGTTACTATGACAGTTGCCAAAGGGCTGGCAACCTTCCTCATGGTCACGACATGACTCAGCAAGGAATCCTAGAGATTAAGCTATTTGATGAATGGTGTATAGACTTTATGGGTCTATTCCCACCTTCATACTCAAACACCTACATTCTTGCGGTAGTAGATTATGTGTCTAAATGGGTTGAGGCAGTCGCATCACTCACAAATGACACCAGAGTAGTCATGAAGTTCCTTCAGAAGAACATCTTCAGCAGGTTTGGTGTCCCTAGGACACTGATCAGTGATGAAGGAACTCATTTCTGCGCAAATAGCTTGACTTTGTGCTAAGCCAATATGGAGTTCACCATAAAGTGGCCACCCCATACCACCCATAGACAAATGGGCAAGCTGAAGTCTCAAATAGAGAATTAAAGAGAATCCTGGAAAGAATAGTGAACACCTCTAGAAAGGATTGGGCAAGAAAGCTTGATGATGCTCTTTGGGCACACAGAACAGCTTTCACGACCTTTATGGGAACATCACCATATCAATTGGTATATGGGAAGGCATGTCACCTGCTAGTAGAGCTGGAACACAAGGCTTCCTGGGCAACCAAACTCCTGAACCTTGATGCAAAGGTAGCAGGAGAGAAACGGTTGCTCCATTTAAATGAGCTGGATGAATTCTGACTGGATGCATTCGAGCATGAAAAAATTTATAAAGAAAGGGTCAATAAGTGGCATGACAAAACGATTTCTTCCAGAGTCTTTGAACTTGGGCAGAAGGTTCTGCTCTTTAATTCTAGACTAAAGTTCTTCCCTGGAAAGCTTAAGTCACATTGGACAGGACCTTTCCTGATCACTAATGTATCACCCTATGGTCATATATAACTCCAGTGTAATTATTCTGATAAACGATTCACTGTTAATGGCCAGAGAGTGAAACATTATTTGGGTGGTGAGATTGAACAAGACAAATCTACCATATTGCTGACATGAGAGCAATACCGTAAAGCTAGTGACGTTAAAGAAGTGCTTGTTGGGAGGCAACCCATCAATAACTAATGTTTTCTTGTTTTTCTTTAAGTTTATTTCAATTATAGTAAGTTTAATTCTCATATTTGTTTAGGTTTTAGATCATATGCAGTAGTTAGAACAGAAATAGAAATAGCCAGAACAGAAAATAGAGCACCCTAGGGAAGGCCCCTTGCTGGCGTTGAACGCCAGGTAAGAGGGGCATTGAACGCCCCCAGGAGGTAGCAAGCCTGGCGTTCAACGACATCCAGGAGGTACTGGCTAGGCGTTGAACCCCAGTAAGGTGCAGCAATCCTGGCATTGAACGCTAGCCAGGGTACACTAACTGGGCGTTCAACGCCCTGAAAGGGGAAGCAGGGCTGGCGTTGAACGCCAGCCAGGGGACACTGATTGGGGATTTAATGCCCAAAGAGGAATAGCATCGTGGCGTTGAACGCCAGAATGGGTGCCATTCTCGGCGTTCAACGCCCATGACAGGGTAAGGAGGATTTCAAATTTTTTTCAAAACACATCTTTTCTATATCTTATCTTTTTAACCATATCTTTTAAAACAAGATTCTTCAAACTGTCATATGTCAATTTCACTTTCATTTTAAATTTAAAATCTTTTTAAATCTTTTTCAATACTTCATATCTTTTGTAATACTTTTCTAAATCTTTTTATTTATCTTTAAAATCTTTTCCATATCTTCTATCTTATCTTTTTATCTTTTTCATATCTTTTAATTTTAAAAGCTTATATTTTTCTATCTTTTACTAAAGTATGAATCATATCTTATCTATCTTTTCACCAATTGAATTTTGAATCCCTCCCTCCCCATCCATATTTATACCATTCGGCCTCCCTCTTGCTCCTTCCATTCGAACTATTCTTCTCCTCTTCTTTATCTTCTTTCCTTTTTTTGCTTGAGGACGAGCAAACCTTTTAATTTTGGTTTGGAGAGATCCCTTTCTTCTCACCCCATTCGAATTCCATGGCTCCAAAAAGTGGAAATCCCACTTCAAAAAACAGGAAAGAAGACAACCAAGCAGTTGTTTTCAAACCCTTCAGATTCTACACAAAGGAGCATGAAGAAAATTATTACAAAATAATATGCAAGAGGACAGTGATCCCGGAAGCCAAATTTGAATTGAAAGAATATGAGTACCCGGAGATCCAGGAGCAAATTCAAAAGAGAGGCTGGGAGATTCTAGCTAATCCTGAGTTTAATGTTGGAATAACAATGATCCAAGAATTCTATGCAAATCTGTGGATGACAGATAAGCAAAAGAAAGATGGACAAGGATTCCATACTTTTTGCACCATGGTGCGAAGGAAGATTCTCTATTTCCATCTTGATAAGGTAAGAGAGATCTTCAAGCTACCTCCCCAAAAAGATGATCCAGAATTCTTTAACAGGAGGGTGGTGGCTAATCCAAAGTTGGATCAAATTCTAGAAGACATATGTCTGCCTGAAACTAAGTGGATCAATAACACAAGAGTTAACCTAAACCAACTGAGAAGAGTAGATCTCAAACCAGTTGCTAGGGGCTGGTTGGACTTCATTGGGCATTCCATACTCCCTACTAGCAACCGCTCTAAAGTTACCATCAGAAGGGCTGTGATGATTCACTGTATTATGATGGGAAATGAGGTGGAAGTCCACTAAATAATTCCTTTTGAGCTATACAAAGTGGCAAATAGGATGTCAACTCAAGCCAGATTGGCCTATCCAAACCTTATCTTTCATTTGTGTAAAGAGGCTGGAGTCATGATTAACAAAGATTCTTTCATGCCAGTAGAAACCCCAATCACCAAACAGGTGATGGAAAGTGCCCAAGTGCCAGCTAATCCACCCAAAAGGAAGGCGCCTGAGCCTCAAGAGATTCCCCCAATTGAATATTAGACCCAGCTGGAAGCATCTATTGCACAATTGCAAACCACCTTGGATCAGTTAAGAGAGGAGCAAAAAGATCACACTAGCATGCTTTGCAAACTGGTCGACGAACAAGAAAAGTAAGGGCGTGAGCTACAAGAACTAAAGCGTTAGAAATTGTCCCCTGAGGAGCCAAATGCCTCCCATGATTAAGGTGGTTGAGTTCCACCTCCCTATTTCTGTGGCTATTCTAATTCCTATTTTTTTTATGTTCAGATTTACATGATCATTAGTAGTCTTTAAGTTTTTATGTTTATTTAAATTTCTGTCTTTTAATTTAAGTATTACATGAGTATTATTAGGATTTATGTTTTTATTTTTTCCAATTAGCTATAAAATGTTCCTCTTATCATCTTATTGAACTTGAATAAAATTTAGAATTTTTTTAGAAGTAGTAGTAATATATAAATTTCGAATTTAATAGTTCAAATATATGATGTGGTGGCATTGCTTTTGTTTTCTGAATGCATGAATAAACAGTGGATGTTTGATGTTGGAGTTAAAGAATGTTGGCTCTTGAAAGAATTAGGATAAAAGTGAATTATTATTGGTGATCTGAAAAATCCTAAAATTGATTCTTGAAGCAAAAAAAAGCAGCCAGTAGCTCTTTAAACCAAAAGGTAAGAGTAAGGATCCAAGGCTTTGAGCATCAATGGTTAGGAGGGCCTAAAAGAGAAATCTTAGCATAGGTAGTTCAATTGAGCTACTTCCCTAACTATATGCTTGTATTGTGAAGGTGTCAAATGAAAAACTTGAGACTGAGTAGTTAAAGTCGTGGTCTATAGCAAAGAGTGTGCTTAAGAACTCTGGACACCACTGGTTGGGACTCTAGCAAAGCTAAGTCACAATCCTAAGGGGTTTACCCAGTTAAATTGTCTGTTGCATTTATGTATCCCGTGGTAATACTGGAAAACAAAGTGCTTAGGGTCACGGCCAAGACTCTGAAGAAGCTGTGTTCAAGAATAAAAAAGAACTTAACTAGGAGAATCAATAATATCATCTAGATTCTAAGTTCCTAGAGATGCCAACTATTCTGAGCTTCAATGGAAAGTGAAATGCCAAAACTATTCAGGAGCAAAAAGCTACTAGACCCGTTCATCTAATTGAAACTGAACTTCATTGAGAACTCTGAAATTTATTTCATCCTTCTATTTCTTTTTATCCTATTGTGTTTGTGGTTTCTTGGGGACAAGCAACAATTTAAGTTTGGTGTTCTGATGAGCAGATATTTTATACGCTTTTTGGCATTATTTTCATATAGTTTTCATTATATTTTGTTTATGTTTTATTATGTTTTTATAGATTTTAGTGAAAAATTCACATTTTTAGATTCTACTTGGAGTTTGTGTGTTTTCATGCAATTTCAGGTATTTTCTGGCTTAAATTGAGGAGCTGGAGCAAAAGTTTGATTTAGAGACAGAGAAAGCACTGTAGATGCTGTCAGGATCTGACCTCCGTGTACTCGAAGGCACTTTTTTAGCGCTACAGAAGTCCAAATGGCGCGCTCTTAACGACTATGGAAAGCTAACATCTAGGGCTTTCCAAAAATATATAAAAGTCCATATTTTGCTTTAGAATTGAAGGACCAAAACTGGTGTTCAACGCCAGCCACTAGCCCCATTCCTGGCGTCCAACACCCAAAAGGGCGTGGCCAGCGTCCAACACCCAAAAGGGGGCCCCTAGCCAGTGTTCAACGCCCCTAGGGAGTCCTTGGACGTGGAGACTCTCTTTGCTCAGCCCAAACACTCGCCAAGTAGGCTCCGAAAGTGGATTTTTGCACTATCAACTAAGTTTATCTTATTTCTATAATCCTTAGTCATTAGATTAGCATATTTATATAAAAGAGTTTGCCCTTGTTAGGAGACTCTTGCCCACTTTTATGTTTCTATTGTATCTTTTATCAGCATGAGTCACTGACCTCCTAAGTAAGGGTTAGGAGCTCTGTTGAGTTTCATGGATTAATAATATTACTGCTCTATTTTCAATACAATTCTGATTCTATTCTCTTATGCATTCTCATTCTTCATCTCATGAATTGTGGGTGACTCGTGATAATTACCCTTGTTCTACTTGGGTTCCGTGCGATTTCTGACCCGGACAGCGTTGAACTAAACCTAGAGTTTGCATTGCAGATTCATATAGAGCATCTGAGCAACTTTGGATATGTGACATATAATTCCATTGTCTATGGGTGCGTGAGGTTTCTGTGGTGCTAAGGCTAGAGTCAGAGAAGCAACCCTCTCTAACCCAGAAGATCTGCCTTGTCTGTGGCACCTTGAGTAGGATCGCTAAGGGGAGTGGCTTGCTTAGAGCTTCATCTTCTGCCACAGTGAGAAACCTAGAGGTAGCTTGATGAGAGGACATGAGTCATCTCAACGTGGTAGACTGCTGCAGTAGCGGAGGTTAACTTGATGAGAGAACATGAGTTAATCACTTACGACTGCCATTAAATAAATCAGAAAGCTATTGAGATAGACAGTAAGAAAAGTTAATCTAGAAAGACAAAGCATCTTTGAAGCCTTAACTGTTCGTCCATCACTGTTTTCACAAATCAATCCAATATTTCTATCTTTATTTATTTTATGCGTTTTCCGTGACAAACTATATTTTCTATCCGCCTAACTAAGATCTGCAACGTTTCCACTGCTTGCTCAAAACAACAATCCTCCTGGGATCAACCCTTACTCACCTCAGGTATTACTTGGACGACCCGGTATACTTGCTGGTCTATTTTTGTGAATTCTGCGAAGCCAATTTTGTGCACCAAGGCAGTAAGAACTAAGGTTGTTTCCTTCCTTTTTAATTATTATACAATTGTTTCAATTTACTCTATCCTAGATAATGCATTTAAGATTTCCATTTGTCAAGTACATGTCATTACTTGTCCATCACAACCCACAATTTTAATTATGCTTGCTGCGTAAAGCAAGCAATGATCATGTGCTAAGAAAGAAACAAAAAGAAACAAGGCGTTGATCATAAAGAGCATGAAAATGTGAGTTTGGAAGGCCAAACTAACTGAATTGTTCAACACTTACTGAGCCAAATTTCTTGAGGTCTTAAGCTAGAGGACTATTATAGGGTCCTTGTTATTGAGAAAGCCTTGGAGAAGTAAAATATTATGAATAATAATTAACAAAAAGGGGTTGAAAAGAGAAGCCAAAGGCTCTGAGTACCTCTGACTTAGGAAATAAAAAGGTAAATCAGCTCAAAGAGCCCTCCTAAGTCAGGTGCTTGTGGTGCTTATTGATAGAGAGGATTTATTCCAATTCGGAATTCACAAAATAACTTTCGTTGCAAGTATAGTCCAAACCGGCAATGGATCCTCTCATAAAAGTTTAAAATAAAGAATTGTCACAATTCAGCACAAAATAACCGGGAGTTTTAAATCCCGGGTCGTTCTCCCTAGGAATCGCAATGAAGTGTCCAATTATTGGCTATGAGGGAATGGGGTTTGGATGGCAAGATGCAAGTAATGTAAATAGCAAGAAAGTAAATGCACAAACAATAACTAAATATCAAAAGAAATCAAATTCAAGGAAATTAATCAAAAGGAATGGAAATTCAAATGCTAAGAAACCTCTTGGCAAGGATTGAGAGTCAAGGTTACCTATTCTAGCCATTGACCACAAACGTATGATGATTATAAAGAGTTAATCCTACTTAGTCAATCCTAACATCGAGGATAAGTCAAATAGGCATAATTGATCTCAATCCATAAGTCCTAGCTAACTTACTAATTGACTTAGTGAAAGACTAGCGTTAATGGAAACCAAATCAACTAACTACTCTAATATATCAATCAAGAATAGGCATCAATGACTCAAGGTCACCTAAGTCCTCAATTCCAAGCCAAGAGTGTGGAAAACTACACCAAAACTAACCCAAGCATTTTATCAAACACTTGGTGAACATGAAAATAAAAGCATATTAAATTGTAATAAAAATAAAATCTAAAACTACCAAATGCAAGAATATAATAATAGCAACTCAATTAAATAACAATAAACATAAAAATATCAAATTACATTAAAAGAAAATTAAAATCAACAAAGGTTCATAAACATAAAAGTAGAAAAATTGAGAAAATAACAAAAGAAATGAAGAGGATCAAGACAAGAGAGCATGAAAACATAAATGAAACTATACTAAAACAAGAATTAAAGACTAAGATTAAAGAGAAATTAAGCTAGAAACCCTAAATTCTAGAGAGAAGGGGGAGCTTCTCTCTCTAGAAAACTACCCTAAAACATGTTAAAACCTAAATCTAATTGCTCCCCCCTTCATTCTCCTTCACTTTGGCTTGAAATAGCTTCAGAAATGAGTTGAACTGGACTTTAGAGGCCTAGAATTCGCTCCCAGCAAATTGCAATTAATGAGCTCACGTGACAAGGGTCACGCGTACGCATGGGTCATGCATACGCGTGACCTGACGAAATTCACCCTCACGTGTACGCGTGGGTCACGTGTACACGTTTCCATGAGCTCACACTGTGCGTACGCACGCATTACTGTGCATACGCACGGCTGCTGAAACTTCCAAACTCCATTTCTTCATGGTTTTTTCTCTTTCGCATGCTCTTTTCTCACTTCTTCAACCCATACCTGCTTTAGAAACCTGAAATTACTTAACAAACACATCAAGACATCAAATGGGATTAAAGTGAATAAAATTTAGTATTTATTAGGCCTAAAAAGTACGTTTTTACTTTTAAGCACAATTTAGGAAGAAATCATGAAACTATGCTATTTTAATAGATAAATGCAAAATAAGTTGATGAAATCCACCCAAATAGATCAAATAAATATCATGAAATATGGATTCATCACTTATGTATTAGGCAAAAGCTTGAAAATAAAGCATTTAGAATCACAACTAAGCTCAAAGGTGCAAAGTACCCCGTAAAGAAAGAGAAAGAGAAGGCCAAAGGCTCTGAGCACCAATGATGGGGTATCCAAAAAGAAAAATCGGATCAAAGAGCTCCCCAATCAAGTACTTGTGCTGCTCATGTATCAAACAAAAGCTTGAAAACAAAGCATTTAAAGTCACGGCTAGGCTCAAGGTGCAAAGCACCCAACAAAAAGAAAATGTGCAAAGAAAGTAAAAATGCTTGCTTCAAGGTGATGATTTAAGGAAGGATCCCATAATCTAATCCGGATAGAGGTCTTGAAAGATTATAACTATTTGTATTGAATTGTGCATAAGTGAAATGCCTAACCAAAATCAAAAGGATTGCTACCGTTCACCCTTGTAAAGTTTACACCTTCATATGTTAATGATTAAAGCATGATTCTTTGCTTGCTTGAGGACAAGCAAGAGCTTAAGTTTAGTATTGTGATGTATGAGCATCTTAAGTACTTTTCTCGGATATTTTTTGATAGAATTCATGGGTTTTCATTTGTTTATCATATGCTTATATATGGAATTATATAAGTACTTTGAGTCCTTTGAATTCTTGTCAAATGTAGGAAATGAAGGTAAAAGAGGAGCAAAGTACAAGCAAAAGAAAGCAACCAAAGAAGAATCCACTAGGAGGCAGAGGGCTAGCGTGTCACACGCCAGACAAGGGGCGTGCAACACGCCCCAATATTCAAAAATAGAGACCTGGTATGTCACATGCCACAGAGGAGCATTGCATGCCAGGCTAGGAAACCAGAGAAGAGAAGAATGCATTGCAAGAATGGTGTTGCACGCCACACTCTAGGTGTTCCACACGCCCTCACATCCACTTCTAGGATCCATTGTATTGTGGCATGTGACACGCCTAGAAATTGGTATTTCAAATGCCCAGTGAAGAACTTGACGTGCAACATGCTAGAACACGGCGTTTCACGTTGAGCCAACTTTCCAGAGAATTTGATCCAAGGCCATTCGAGCAAGAAATGGGCGTGCAACATGCCAAGGAAGTGGCGTGTCACATGCCATAAGAGAAGGCACCTTCAGGAACAATAATGGGTGTGCCATTTTGAAACGCCTTCGACACGGGACACATGCGTACGCATGCCTCAAGCGTACATGCAACACCTAAAAATTGAAGCTTACACGTACGCATGACCCAGGCGTACACGCAACACTTGAAAATCGAAGACTCACACATACGCTTGCTACAGGCGTACACGTAATTATGGACTTTTTGCTTGGTCACGCGTATGCATACCTCACGCATACGCGCGACATGGTGAATAGTGGGCATACAGCACGCCACAAAAGAACGGGCATATAATCCAGGGACTAGAACACATGGGCGTTGAATGCCAATACATGGCATGCCAGACGCCAAGAAGAAAGCTGGGCGTTCCACACGTCCAAGGATGACATTGCACGCCAATGAAGACCCACTTCTAGGAAAGCATATCCCTTGCATGCAAAAGCGTGGTATTTCATATAAAAAGCGTGCCACTTGGCTCAACCTTCATGACTAATCATTTTTGCAACTCCAAGCCCATTTAGAATGCAATTTGGGACCACTAAAGCCTTGAAAACTCTTTCATACTAGTTTTTTATTACACTAAGAATAGGTTCAAAAAGTGTACGACACTTTGTGAGTTTCAATTGTTAGGACTAGCTTGAATACGAGACATGTAACGGTCCAACTCCCAACATGTCATGATCATACTAGAAACTGAACGTTACCAACTTGTTTCCCCAACTTAAGTAAGATTTAATAAATATAAGCTTGTTCATTGTTAACAGCTCATGAGTTCACGTGTAAATATTTTATTTTTTTTAAAACAATAGTAGTTTAGAGTCGCGTACATACAATATAACAAGGAAACACAAGCATACATATTCAGAGAATAGTAGAAGGCAATACATAGAATATCACACCATAATACACATCATGATACGAGAGTAGCCCAGTTAAACAGGTATAAGACTAAGATACAGCATCTCTCAGTTAGTGACTCGTATAATATATACATATATGTACATAAGACGTCCCAGGGACTGGCCTGTCTAAAAGCCCCTAAACTGGCACCTAGGCTAGCCTAACTCTATGACATGCCTATCCCCTCTGAGCAAGCTATCAAAAATGAGGGAAACACTCTAACATACCGGAGTTAGATAGGAGATCTCATAAGTCTCCTCGTCTCTGATCCAAAAGCTCCTCACAAAAAAGCATTGGGCAGGTGGTGACGCCCGCTGGCTGGTGCCTCGTCTAGCTCAACACTGCCAAAAGAAATATCTACGATCTCGGGGTCATCCTCAGGTTCCATCCAAGAAAGAGGAAATTCATAGAGTATATCGGGATCGAAGAAAGGTGTAGTAATAGGATGCTAAAAAGGTCTAACATGTACTGCATAATTACGTACACGAGGTGCCGCACAATAGATGTAATACTCGCAGCCACGCGCTGGATCGTCATGGATATACAGATGATTAATCTTGTAGAGAAAGACTTCCGTGTCCATCTGAAGAGGTGTAAGGGGGTAAGAACTGGGGAGTTCTTAATAAGGTCGGGGTTTATAGTTAAGTCCATTTAAAATGTCCATTTGCAAGTTTCTAAATACTTTGAAAATTGTTGGTTTAACTATTAGAAATTCAAAAACTTTTTAAATGAAATCAGTTGATTAACCAAAAATCCAAACTCCCTTTTCAAATAAAAGAATCTTAAAAGTTTCCTAATGGTATGAATGACCAACCTGTTCCAAACATAGGTTCATTAAGTCTATGCTGAACCAGCTTGATATTTCATACCTTACTAAACTACAACTCAAACCAATCACGGCCTTCGGCCCATCACATAATCAATCATGGCTTCAAGCCCAAACAACTCAATCACATCCAAATCACCACAACCCAACCAATTTTAGTCACAAACACAAGTAATGAGGTTCAAGCACAATCAAGAATAGTTACGTCAAGTATAGCAATTAGCAATTAAAACAGAATCACTCACATAGGCTAACCAATTACAATATGCACAAACATGTATGATGCATGTCTGGTCCTACTGTAGGTAATGAGCTCATTTGTCAGTTTCGACCCGCACCCAGATTACCAGATTAAGTACCGCATACTCTCTACCAAGTAATCTCGACTTGCAGGGCTAGTATTTTCGCCAATCTCAATATACTGCAGGTATGCGAGTCAGGCCTCTGCCAAGCATTCAGCTTGCAGGGCTGGTACTCTCTTTACCACAGCCTGTCTGGGAAGCAACAGCACAATATGGGAGTCCCCACACAATATTTCTCAAACATTTCCCGAAGGCTCATAAGTCACATATAACCATACTTTTCATCACTTAGCAATCATCTTTATCATCTCTTCACAATCATAAATCGAGCATCACAACATTACAGTAATCTCATTTTACAATTCTCTGCTTACTCTGTAAGGTCAAACACGCTACTATATAGCTTTAACTCCTTTTCTTTTTAACATGCTTGCAAGTTTTTAAAACTTGTTTTATTACCTTACATACCTCTATACCTTCTCTTATACCATTCCTTAGATGTTTAATAAAGAAAATTAGGGAGTTGTGGACTTAAAACTGCCTTCCTGAGGCTTTTAGGAAAAACCGCCTTTTGATCAATATTTTATTATTATTAATATAATAATATTAATAAAATAATATTATTAATATTTTCATATTAAAATAATAATATTTTATTCAGCTTTCAAAAATTACATTT
>NC_029787.2:57656965-57693002 GCF_000816755.2 Arachis ipaensis | reverse complement strand
AATTACATTTTGATCCTCGAACTTTTTGAAAATCGCATTTTAACCCCTTGAACTTTTAAATTTGCACTTTGGCCCCTCAACTTTTTTTAATTAACTTTCAACCCCAAACATTACAATAATTAAATTTTGATCCCAAAATCATCAAAACCAAATGTTTCTCTTGTCCTCCAAAAACCAAAAACATTTTTTCCAAAAGTTCATCAAATTTCAACTTGATTTTCAACCAGTTTTTCAATTTTTTTGGTAAAAAATTTTTACCCAAATTTTTGCAAAACCAAAGAGCAACATTTTAGCCATAAAATACACATAAAAAACAAATCAAATTTCTTGATTATCATGGCTGGAAAGCCATATTTTCCAGCAGCAACAACAACACCTTCACAACCTTCAATAACTTGATTTTCAAGCATTAAAACAACAAGATCTCATGATCAAATCATCACACAAACACTCAAAAACAAGCCTCAAACAACAAGATCTGATTTCAAACATCAAGAACACAACCAATTATTGATTAATTTACCAAATCTTACCTCCTTTGCAGCTGCCAAAAGTTGAAACAAAAATAAGCTTCCAAAAGCACTTTTACGCCTATTTTAACATCAAAAACAACTTTAGAACCATATGAACCATGAAGGCTGAAGCTTCATGATGATGAAGAGAAGGTTTTCCTCACCTTAAGGCAGCTAGAAATCACATTTTCTTAGAGCATATGGTGATTTAACAAGAGATCCAAAGAGAAAACATGAAGAAAACATCATCAGCTTGAGTTTCCACCATGGCCGAAACTTCGAGGAGGAGGAGCCATCACACCATGATTTACTCCTTAACAATTGACATAGAAATGAAGAGGAGGAAGAGGTGAACACTTTGGTCAGATTAGATTTTTGATAGGGTTTTACTTTGAGAAAGAACGATGGTTGAAGCTTGAAGCTTTCATGGAAATTCTTCCATTTTTCTCTCATAAGATTTTTGAACTTTGGCTTGTCTTGGAAGAAAAGTTGATGATAATGATGAGCCTAGGGAGCCATGGAGTTAGGTGTAAAAATATCTCAAGAAAGGATTATTACTAAAGCTAGATGTTTAGAATACAAGTCATGTATGAAAGTCCTAGCCTCAATAACAAAAGGTACCTGTTGACACACTCGACTAGTCAAGGCATTCTGAAATGTAGGTGTATGAACAATCAGATCATAATTTAACACAGTAAACTCTAATCCCAACTCATGTGCAACAGTTGCAGAAATAAAAGAATGCGATGCACCAGAGTCATACAGTACAGTTAAGAGTCAATATTTGACATAACACTGACCTTGGATTAGAGAGTCTGATTTCATTGCAATATCAGCAGTCAGAGTGAACACATGTCCTTACTGTTGCGGCCTATCTACCCTTTGTATTGGCTTCTTTGGACAATCCTTTGCCATGTGTCTAGGCTGACCACAAGAAAAATAGATAATGCCTCTAGACTGACAAGCTCTATTTCCATGCTCCTTTCCACACTGCCTACATACTGGTCGTGTAACAACCCTGATTTTCGAGTATGTGAGATCTTTTCTGAAAGTACAGATTTATCCGAAAGATCAGTAAAGGGAACACCTCTGTTATAACATCAAGCATCTCAATCCTCATTATCATTACATCATCCTTAAGATAGAACCTCTTTTGAGGCAAGCTCGATAATGCAATCGCGAAGAACCTAGTTTTTGAACCGTATTGGTTAGGAGTTTTGATTCTGATTTTCGTAAATAGTCTCTGTTTGACAAACCGGACTCGATTCATGAGAGAAGAGAGATAATAGTATAATATTATCATTACATTAGTATTAGAAGATTCTTGAATGATATTATAAGGTTACCTAGTCTGTTTTAGTTAAAAACAGGAAATCGGTTTAACCGGGTTCACAGTTTACTGGTATAGCTTAGCACCAGCACTCTCTGATGACTTTAGCAATGCTAAGGCCTCATCATACATGTTCTATTCTCATAATAAATATGTTACTAGTGTCATTTATGCTAGTAGCTCAGAAAATAATTTTTAGAGATGTTTTTACAAGTGTTCCGATACATCTAGTTTTAGTAGTTATACACTTGAGATATTTTAATATTATTTTAACCCACCTCCAAGCCAACCAATCACAACTCACCTTACACCCCCAAGACCTCCAAGGCTGTCTCATTTCATCATTTTGGCCGAAAATAACAAGAGAGAAAAGAGAGAAACTTTCATGAACACTTAATCTTCAAAGCTTGATTTCTTCTTAATTAAAACTCAAATCAAAACTCCGATTTCACCAAAATGATCCTCTCTTCTTCCTCTACATAACCATGTAACTTATCAAGGCTGGAAATAAGGTGAGATGGCTTTCTCCCTCCCTTTTCAATTCGGTTTTCAAGAAAACATGCTTAAACAAGTGTTTTCTTGATGTTCTTCCTTAGATCTCTTGCTTAGCTTGACTTGTGGGCCAAAGATCTTTGATTTCCTGCACGTTTAAGGTGAGGATAACCTTCCTAAGATGCTGCTGAAGCTTGTTTAGTTGATGGTTTAGAGTTTTAAATTTGTTCTTGATGTGTTTTAGGAGGAAAAGTGCTTTAAGAACACTTCAAAGAGTAACCGGATTTGGAGCAGCAAATCAAGGTAGGGTTTGACGAATTTAATCTTGATTGATTGTGTTTGAGTTGTGTGATTATGATATGGTTTGTCTGTCCTTCAAATTGATGATTTATATGAGTGATTCTTGTTGAAATTTTGGTAAAAATTTGATGAAATTTGATGATATTCAAGCTATGGAACATGTCCTTGAGTGCAGCTGGAAAAACGAACCCTAATCCTTAAATTGGGGTTCAATTTGTGTTAAAATCATGTAGAAAAGATGGGATTTTAGTGGCTGCTAATTTAATTTGAATTATGGTAAAAATCGGTTGCTGAAAAGACTGAAAAACGGGTAAAAACAGAGAAAGAATCTGAAGAATTTACGAAGAACACGAAGAACACTTTGAGTGTGATGTAGAGCATTGAAGAACACCTTTTAGATCTTAGAAAGGGCAAGGAAGTAAAATTTTTGGTGTTTAAGGGGTTATTTGGTAATTTCGAAAAGTTAGGGTGGTTAAAGTAGAAATATTAAAAGTTACGGGTGGTAAAAAGTGAATTTTAAAGGTTAAAAGTAAAGATAAGGTAATTTTCGAAAATTTAATGATAAAATAATAAATAATAATAAAATAGTAAATAATAATATTTAATTAAAAATAATATTTTAATATAAATAATAAAATAATACAGAAAAGGCAGTTTTCTGCAAAAGCTTTAGAAAGACAACTTTAAGTGCAGAATCTCATAATTACCTTTATAAACAACTTAGGGAGTGGTAAGAACATATTAGTGATACAAAGATAAAAGAAAGATAAAAAGTTGAAGAAAAGATAAAAGTCCAAGAAAAGTCTGTAAAGTTTTAACGACAGAAAAACAGACAGAGATTAGTGAATGAACTAGGGCAACATAGTTAGTTCTTGAGTTGCGACTAGGGTTAGGTATTATATGAAAAGTTAAACTGTTTTAGTACAGACTTAATGAACCTATACTTGGGACAAGCTAACTATTCATACCGAAATTTACATAAGCTTTAAATATATACGTTAAGTAGAGAAATCAGAGCAGAATAGAGAAATACAGAGAACAGAGTAATCAGAGTAGAGTAAAGAGATAAAGAGAAGTAAGGTAACATAGATATAAAGGAATGAGTAATCAGAGAAAAGTAAAGAGATACAAAGAACAGAGTAACCAAAGCAGAGTAAAGAGATACAGAGAAAAGAGAAACCAGAACAGAGTAAAGAGATATAAAGAGAAGAGTAATATAATAAAGAGATATTAGTTGCTTGACGCAACCCAAAGCTATATTTAATACATATTAGTTGCTTGATGCAACCCAGAGTTTCTGTAGAGATACTAAGTTACCTACAGCCATTTTCCGATTCCCCAGAGCAGAACAGAATTTCTTGCGTTAGGCAGAGGCCGTCTCGAATGCGTGGCTATTACTATCCTTTTGGAATAGAAAATCATATCTGGGAAATCGGGATTACTCGTGATCGGATAAATGTCGGGATTGCGGGCAGCCAACCGACACATGAGCTCATGGCCTGCGCTAGGGCTAGACATGCATCATTCTTGTCTGCATATCATTCTCTGTTGCATTCCTTCTTGTGTGTGATCTATTTTTTTATGTTTGTTTGTTTGAGCGCTATGTCTATGTTTTATTTTCTTGTATTCTTCTGTTTGTGTTCTATTTTCTATTTTTCTACCTATTTTTAACTTCTGTTTACTACTTTACTGTATTCTATTATCCATCTGTTAATCAAACTGAATAAATGAATGTAACTAATAACCCCGGCCCTACTAAGAACTCCCCAGTTCTTACCCATTCTCTCTCCCTTCCCCCTTCAGATGGAAGTAAGAGTACCTTACCGTAGTTCGTTGATGATGGTTCTGCAAAAAGGATTCTGCTCTAAATAGTCTTCTGAGTCTAGGGTGAATATCGTTCTCTGTTTATATGTAAATACTGTGAGACCAGCATATATCTACACCCCGTTTGTTCTTGAACTTTAACTTAAATCCTGTGTACGAGACTCCTGTTGTGTGGCTACTTCATGAGGTACCAGAGAGACGTCCTGTGGAAAAGTCTGATCGTGCAGAGGAGTAGCAGATGATGTTCTACTTTTTGATGACGATCCACTTGACTTGAGTTTTGAAGACTTAGAACGTATTTTCCCTCGCTTTAGAAGTTTAGAGGGACTAAGTGAGTATAGAGTCTAGGCTAGCTTAGGTGCCAGCTTAGGGACCTTTTAAACAGGTCAGGACCTGGGATGTTGTATGTATCTATATGTATATAGTTGTTATCTAGCTATATCTAGGGGTGTCTAACTAAAGGGATAAACTCTAATAAAGGCTGGATAACTGAATGTTGCTAGCTACTTGTGATGTATTTATATGTGGTTGCTTATAACTGTTTTATCTGTTATCAGTTGTGAGTTGATTACGAATGATTTCGTCTATTAATCCAAATGTTTTAAAAAAAATATACCTCGAAAATTAACTATACTTTTAACAACGAATCAGGCTCATACGATAAATAAAAGATAATAATTAGGAAGACAAATTGGTAGCGCTCGGTTTCCGGTATGATCTAGACATATTGAAAATGGGGTCGTTACAATTTGGTATCAAAGCAGTTCATTCCCAGTAGAGCCTGGGGAGTGGACGGACTATGCTTCATTGCATACTCTGTTGTGTGTCTCATGCATATTGGATATTGCGGTGATATATGTTGCATGATTGTTTCTGTGTTTTCATTTTGGGAATGTTCACACTTGACTTGAAGTGTTAAGACTGATCACCTTAACAATGATCGTTTGGTGTGAACAGGACTACAATGGGTTCACAGAGACGAGACATATGGGAAGGAATTCCTAATGTTAACTATGAGAGGGAACAGGAAACGTTTATGACTACTATGAACGCTGTAGTTGAGGCAGTGCGTGAGGCTGCAGTAGCAGTGGCTAGGGCTGTTGACCATCTTGGAGTGAAAAATGGGAAGGAAAATGAGCATGGGGAAGATAGTGGGAATAATGAGAATAACTTGGGGCATCTTGAAAGACCTATGACCCTTGCGACCTTTCTAAAGGTTAACCCACCTAAGTTTAAAGGTACACTCGTTGCGACCGATGCTGACAACTGGTTTCGAGGTATCGAACGGTCACTGCGAGCGCAGCATGTTCCTGAAGGCCAACACATGGAGTTCGCTACTTATATGCTGGAAGGAGAAGTAAAGCATTGGTGGCAGGGGATACAGCGACTACTACAACAGAATGAAAATGACATTCCTTGGGATACCTTTAGGGACGAATTTTATAAAAAGTATTTTCTGGGAGTAGCACGTGATGCTAAGGAGATGGAGCTTATGCAGCTGAAACAAGGGGATATGGCTATTGCTGAGTATGCCCGTAAGTTCGATGACTTGTGTCATTTCTCCAAGATTTGTCAAGGGAACCCAGCAGACTTTGAGGAATGGAAGTGCTTGAAGTTTGAAGGAGGCCTTCGTGACGATCTGATGAGTTCAATAGTTCCACTGGAGATATGTAATTTTGCCGAGTTAGTCAACAAGAGCAAGTCAGTGGAAGAATGTATTAAGAAAGTGATTGTGGCCAATGTGAGTCACCAAGGATTTCCACCAAGGCGTCTTAGCAAACATCAGGTAGCTGGGAGAATGGTGCATTTTAAAGCACGTGGCATACGACAGCATAAGAACCTACAAGTTGGTAACATTACTACTCGCCATACGGGTAAGAATGGAGGTAAAGTAAGGCAAGGCAATGGTAAACGAGCCCATCAAGCTTACATAAACCCTGCATGTAAGTAATGCGGAAAAGAGCATGGTAACAGGTCTTGCCAGTTTGGATCACCTAACTGCTATGCTTGTGGAGAACTTGGACATATTGCCAAGGATTGTCCGAAGGGATTTACTCAAAATCCAGTCAAAACCCAACAACAAGGACGAGTGTTTGCTATCACTATTGATGATGTTGTGCAATCGGACGCCCTCATTCAAGGTCAGTGTTATGCAAGAATCAATTTCTAACTGTACTGTATGATTCGGGCGCATCGCATTCTTTATCTCTCTAACTGTTGCTCACGAGTTAGGATTATATTTCTTTAAATTGAATTTTCACTTGATTGTTCATACACCTGCATCCCAAAATGCTTTGACCAGTTTAATGTACCTGCAAGTACTACATGCTATTAGGAATCAGACTTTTATACATGATATATTTTGTTTGCCTCAATGTGGTTTAGAAGTTATTTTAGGATTAGGTTGGTTATCTAAGTATCATGTTTTCCTTGATTATTTTAAAAGAACTGCTGTTATTCCATCTGATAGTCTATGTACTAAACCATTTCTGTCCCACACCTTATATCTGAATTTTGTAAGAGTTACCTTAGATGGGAGTGATTGTGAAGGGTGCGTTCTGTTAGCGGCTAGCTCGAATGATAGTGAATTAAGCTTAGAACGAATCTGAATGGTGAAGGAATTTTCTGATGTTTTCTTGGACGACATACCTGAGTTTCCTCCTCAGCGAGAAATAGAAGTCAGCATTGATCTAGTACCTGGAACCGGACCAATTTCCATAGCACCGTACTGGATGTCACCATTGCTTGCAGAGCTGAAGAAGCTGTGAGACAGGATCGTAGTGGCCTATGGAGGTACAAGAACAGAATTTCTGTGCCTAACTCTGGAGAATTGCGACAAAATATTCTTACTAAAGCTCACCAAAGTAGATTTTCTATGCATCCTAGAGTGACAAAGATGTATCAAGATTTGAAGCAAATATTCTGATGGCCAGGCTTAAAGAAAGAGGTAGCTGATTATGTCTCAAAATGTTTAACCTGCCAAAAGGTGAAGGTGGAATATCAAAAGCTGTTAGGAACCTTGCAACCCTTGGAAATACCATAATAGAAGTGGGAGCAGATCACTATGGATTTTATCACGAGATTGTCAAGAACCTCAATAGGACATGATGCCATTTGGGTGATTGTGAATAAGTTGATAAAATCGGTACATTTCCTTCAGATTCAAGTTGACTGTACTTTAGAAAGGCTGGAACGAATATATATTCAAGAAATTGTACGACTGCACGGGATACCTTCGTAAATTGTCTCAGATTGAGTTTCGAGGTTTACTACTAGATTCTGGGGAGCTTTTCAGAAAGCGTTGGAAACAAAATTGCACACGAGTATAGCATACCATCCTCAGATAGACGGACAATCAGAGCAGACAATCCAGACGTTAGAAGACATGTTACAATCATGTACGATAGACAACCAAAGCAGTTGGGATAAGTATTTGCTGTTGGTCGAATTTGTTTACAACAACAGTTGCCAATAAAGTATCGGGATGGCACCATATGAAGCTCTCTATGGAAGAAGATGTCGGACACCATTGTGTTGGAATGATGATGGAGAAGCTAGTGTCTTAGGTCCAGAGTTAGTGTAAGAAACTACTGAGAAGATAAGGGAGATTCGTCAGACGATCCAGACAGCACAAAACCGTCAAAAGAGCTATGCCGATAATAGACGTAGACCCTTAGAGTTTAGTGACGGAAACCATGTCTTTCTAAAAGTAACTTCGATTACTGGAATAGGTAGAGTCCTTAAGACAAAAAGGCTTAACTTACAATACATAGAACCTTTCCAAACACTTAAAAGAGTCGGTCTAGTAGCTTATCAAATAGCACTTCCACCTTATTTATCAAACCATCATGATGTTTTTCAAGTCTCGCAACTTAAGAAATATGTTCCCGATGAGAGTCACATTTTACAACCAGAAATAGTACAATTATGAAATGATTTGACATATCAAGAATCACCAGTTCAGATCGTAGAAAGAAGTGATAAGCAGCTAAGAGGCAAGACTATTCGCTTAGCCAAAGTAGCATGGGAACCAAGAGGAGAAGAATAGCACATTTGGGAACTGGAAGATAAGATGAAAGTTGATTACCCACATCTATTCCCAGGTAACAGAAATTTTGAGGGCAAATTTTTCTTTTAGGAGGGTAGAATTTAACAACCCTAATTTTCGAGTACGTGAGATATTTTCTGAAAGTACGGATTTCTCCGGAAGATCAATAAAGGGAGCACCTCTGTTATAACATCAAGCATCTCAATCCTCATTATCATTATGTCATCCTTAAGATAGAACCTCTTTTGAGGCAAGCTCGATAACGCAATCGCGAAGAACCTAGTTTTTGAACCGTATCGGTTAGGAGTTTTGATTCTGATTTTCGTAAATAGTCTCTGTTTGACAAACCGGACTCGATTCATGAGAGAAGAGAGATAATAGTATAATATTATCATTACATTAGTATTAGAAGATTCTTGAATGATATTATAAGGTTACCTGGTCTGTTTTAGTTAAAAACAAGAAATCGGTTTAACTGGGTTCACAGTTTATTGGTACAGCTTAGCACCAGCACTCTCTGATAACTTTAGCAATGCTAAGGCCTCATCATACATGTTCTATTCTCATAATAAATATGTTACTAGTGTCATTTATGCTAGTAGCTCAGAAAATAATTTTTAGAGATGTTTTTACAAGGGTTTCGATATATCTAGTTTTAGTAGTTATACACCTGAGATATTTTAATATTATTTTAACCCACCTCCAAGCCAACCAATCACAACTCACCTTACACCCCCAAGACCTCCGAGGCTGTCTCCTTTCATCATTTTGGCCGAAAATAACAAGAGAGAATAGAGAGAAACTTTCATGAACTCTTAATCTTCAAAGCTTGATTTCTTCTGAACTAAAACTCAAATCAAAACTCCGATTTCACCAAAATCATCCTCTCTTCTTCCTCTACATAACCATGTAACTTATCAAGGCTGGAAATAAGGTGAGATGGCTGTCTCCCTCCCTCTTCAATTCGGTTTTCAAAGAAACATGCTTAAACAAGTGTTTTCTTCATGTTCTTCCTTAGATCTCTTGCTTAGCTTGACTTGTGGGCCAAAGATCTTTGATTTCCTGCACATTTAAGGTGAGGATAACCTTCCTAAGATGATACTGAAGCTCGTTTAGTTGATGGTTTATAGTTTTAAATTTGTTCTTGATGTGTTTTAGGAGGAAAAAGTGCTTTAAGAACACTTCAAAGAGTAACCGAATTTGGAGCAGCAAATCAAGGTAGGGTTTGACGAATTTAATCTTGATTGATTGTGTTTGAGTTGTGTGATTATGATATGGTTTGGATATGCTTGAAATTGATGATTTATATGAGTGATTCTAGTTGAAATTTTGGTGAAAATTTGATGAAATTTGATGATATTCAAGCTATGAAACATGTCCTTGAGTGCAGCTGAAAAAACGAACCCTAATCCTTAAATTGGGGTTCAATTTGTGTTAAAATCATGTATAAAAGATGGGGTTTTAGTGGCTGCTAATTTAATTTGAATTATGGTAAAAATCGGTTGCTGAAAAGACTGAAAAATGGGTAAAAACAGAGAAAGAATCTGAAGAATTTACGAAGAACACGAAGAACACTTTGAGTGTGATGAAGAATATTGAAGAACACCTTTTAGATCTTAGAAAGGGCAAGGAAGTATAATTTTTGGTATTTAAGGGGTTATTTGGTAATTTCTGAAAGTTAGGGTGGTTAAAGTAGAAATATTAAAAGTTACGGGTGGTAAAAAGTGAATTTTAAAGGTTAAAGGTAAAGATAAGGTAATTTTCGAAAATTTAATGATAAAACAATAAATAATAATAAAATGGTAAATAATATTTAATTAAAAATAATATTTTAATAAAAATAATAAAATAATGCGGAAAAGTTACTTAATGCAACCCAGAGTTTCGGTAGGGATACTAAGTTACCTACAGCCATTTTCCGATTCCCCAGAGCAGAGCAGAGTTTCTTGCGTTAAGCAGAGGCTGTCTCGAATGAGTGGCTATTACTATCCTTTAGGAACAGAAAATCGTATCTGGGAAATTGGGATTACTCGTGACCGGATAAATGTCGGGATTGCGGGCAGCCAACCAACACATGAGCTCATGGCCTGTGCTAGGGCTAGACATGCATCATTCTTGTCTGCGCATCATTCCCTATTGCATTCCTTCTTGTGTGTGATCTATTTCTTTATGTTTGTTTGTTTGAGTGCTATGTTTATGTTTTATTTTCTTGTATTCTTCTGTTTGTGTTCTATTTTCTATTTTTCTACCTATTTTTATCTTCTATTTACTACTTTACTGTATTCTATTATCCATCTGTTAATCAAACAGAATAAATGAATGTAACTAATAACCCCGGCCCTACTAAGAACTCCCCAGTTCTTACCCCTTCTCTCTCCCTTCCCCTTTCAGATGGAAGTAAGAGTACCTTACCGTAGTTCGTTGATGATGGTTCTGCAAAGAGGATTCTGCTCTAGATAGTCTTCTGAGTCTAGGGTGAATATCGTTCTCTGTTTATATGTATATACTGTGAGACCAGCCAATATCTACACCCCGTTTGTTCTTGAACTTTAACTTAAATCCTGTGTATGAGACTCATGTTGTGTGGCTACTTCATGAGGTACCAGAGAGATGTCCTGTGGAAAAGTCTGATCGTGCAGAGGAGTAGCAGATGATGTTCTACCTTTTGATGACGATCCACTTGACTTGAGTTTTGAAGACTTAGAATGTATTTTCCCTCGCTTTAGAATTTTAGAGGGACTAAGTGAGTATAGAGTCTAGGTTAGCCTAGGTGCCAGCTTAGGGACCTCTTGAACAGGTCAGGACCTGGGATGTTGTATGTATCTATATGTATATAGTTATTATCTAGCTATATCTAGGGGTGTTCTAACTAAAGGTCTAAACTCTAATAAATGTTGGATAACTGAATGTTGCTAGCTACTTGTGATGTATTTATGTGTGGTTGCTTATAACTATTTTATCTGTTATCAGTTGTGAGTTGATTACAAATGATTTCGTCTATTAATCCAAACATTTTAAAAAAAAAATATACCTCGCAAATTAACTACGCTTTTAACAACGAATCAAGCTCATATGATAAATAATAAATAATAATTAGGAAGACAAATTGGTAGCGCTCGGTTTCCAGTATAATCTAGACATATTGAAAATTGGGTCGTTTCAGGTCGTATCTATGACTGCTGAGATTGCTTACCCATATCCTATCTCATTCTTCCTCGATTACCATCATTCTCGCCATTACGGTCACCATTGCGCTCACCATTACGCTTCCCCAAATGGTTAACTGATTGAGTAGTAGAAATCGCTATTTTACGCACAGCGTCAGCCATAGCGTGAATCACAGCAAACAGATTATCATCGTTTCGTGGCAGATTGTTAGTAGTAGTCTCTCCCTGAGCGTTATGTCTCTGTTAACTCATCTTGATCTTGTTCATACCGGATAATTGATACCAAGGTGATCAGTCTTAATACCTCAAGTCGGGCGTGAACATTCTCAGAATGAAGGCACAAAGACAATCATGCAACACCTATCTGATGCATTCGCATTTTAGCTAGTTTAGCTAGTTAGTTTAGGCAATTTTAGTTCAATTTCATGCATATTACTCAAATAAATAAGTACTTAAATGGATTCTCTCATCATACTTTGATATATTGAGGACTAAATGAATTTTTCTCAATTTCATGCAAACAATTGAAGGAAAGTATGAATGGGTGAGTTATCTAAAGATAACCGCTCAAGGAACACAGCTTTGATGTATTGCTATTCTGTTTTATGATCATGACAGGGGAAGAAGAGCAGAGCGCTACGCTCACTTAAACTTGAAGAACGCTATGCTCTCCTGTAGCATGGCTCCTAGCATTACGCTCTCTTTCAAAGAGCATTACGTTTTTCACCAATAAAGTTTTGCTAGCGACGCGTATGCATCGAAGTGGTAATTTTTGAAGACCACGCGTACGTGTAGATGACGCGTACGCGTGGATATGAGCAGCGGTCTTCAACCAAGAGCGCTATGTTCTCCACTCAAGAGCGCCTGCGATACTTTTATAAGTGGGATTGAAGATTTGCCATCGACGCGTACGCGTGTTTGACGCGTACGAGTGGAAGTGACAATTGTGAAGAGTCATGCGAACGCGTGGGTACAACAGTAGTGTGGAAGTGATTTTCTGAACCCATGCATACGTGTTGATGACGCGTGCATATGGGGAGCGCTCTTGGCAAGAACGCTATGCTCGCCTGGAGAGCGCACTGAAGATGACGCGTACGCGTAGAAGACGCGTACGTGTAGAAGACGCGTACACGTGAAAAGGGCTGCATAGAGTAATGACGCGCACACGTATATGACGCATATGCATGGAAAGTGTTGAAGATCGTAATGACGCGCACGCGTGGGTGACGTGTATGCGGCGATGCCTGAGCGCTCCGTTTTCCTAAAAAGTGCTACGTTCTCCTGGAGCAGGATCCAAGTACGAACTGAAAAGCCCATTTTAAAGACTTTCCAAGTACACCTGAAAGAAATCACTGAACTAGTATAAATAGGGATCACCTGGAATCATTGAGGACTGGGGGTGGATCTTCTTTTTCAATTTCTTTTTCCTTTTAGATCTCTTTTGTACTTTTGCAGTTTTGAATTTTACTTTTCCAGTTCCATTTCTATTTCTAGTTTTATTTTCTCTTTCCTTTCTATGCTTAGTCTAATTTCCAATTCCAGAATTCTGTTTGAACTTAGAGCAATGACGAACTAAACCCCAATTTCATTAGGGGGAGGAGCTCTACTGTAATCATAATGAATCATTGAAATTTTTCTTCTTCTCAATTCACTTGGGTAGCTATAGGATAACTTCTGTTTTGATTGTGAATTATTCACTCCGGAAGGGGGTTTAATTCAACTGAATGCTTGTGTGAGCCTCAGAAGGGGAATGAATCACTTGCATTAAAATTGGAGCTCGATCCTTCACAATTCTCTTAACCAACACCATTCGGGAGGAATTGAGGTTTTGAGAGTTTGTATGGCTTATGGATGAGAGAATGTGCTCTAACTTTTCTCATGACAATTAGATCAAGGAATTGGCAAGATTGATTGTGAATAGAGAGATTGGATTGCCAAGGAATTGGGATCCAATCAATTTTAATCCGCTATAGATCTACTCATATGATTGAGAAAGGAGTTGAGACCCATTTGATTCATGATGGATTATGGTATCTCCAATCCCTAAAGAATCATTCTCTTTGAATTTCTTCAATTTAGATCTCTTTGCAGTCACTTTAATTGAAATTGTTCACTGCTGTTTTGATTCCCAGATCCAATTCCTTTATAATTCATGCAATTTAAGTTTCACTGTAATTTAGATTTTGCACTTTTACTTTCTTGCACTTTAAGATTCAGTAATTTATGTTTCTTGCAATTTAAGATTCAATTCTTTTACTTTCTTGCTCTTTAAGTTTCAGTCATTTAAGTTTCTGGCCATCTAAGTTTCAAGCAATTTACATTCAGCACTTTAGATTTCCTGCAATTTACTTCCTGTTGATTCAATTTCACTCTAAGCATCACTTGTTAGCTTGACTAGACTCATCACCATACTAAAATTGCTTGATCTATCAATCCCTATGGGATCGACCTCACTCTGGTGAGTTTTACTACTTGATGTGACCTGGTATACTTGCCAGTTAGAGTGTTCTGCTTTTGTTTTTTGGTTTGTTTGTGTTGTATGCCAGGAGGAAGAAGAAGTGCATCCACCTCCTTTGATTCTGAACCAGAGAGAACATTCTTGAGGCTAAGAAGAGAAGTAAGAGGGAAGGGAGTGATTGGAGAAGAAGAGTCAGAAAAGGGAGATCAAGATATAGAGGATAATCTCCCTAATCCACCAGAAAAGGTGGCCAACAACAATGGCCACCCTCCAAGGAGAGTTCCAGCCTCTTACACCCTCCCTAACCCAAGAAACTATGGGAGCAGTATACTCACTCCAAATTTCCATGCTAATAACTTTGAGTTGAAGCCTCAACTTATCACTTTGGTGCAGAACAATTACTCTTATGGAGGGATCCTCTTGAAGACCCGAATCAACGCTTATATGTCTTCCTGAGGATATGTGAAACAGTCAAGATAAATGGTGTGCATCCAAATATCTACAAGTTACTGTTATTTCCATTCTCTTTGAGGGATAAGGAATCTCAATGGTTGGAGACATTCCCTAAAGAAAGCATCAACAACTCGGATGATTTGGTGAGCAAATTCATAGCTAAATTATACCCACCTCAGAGAATCATCAGGCTGAGAATAGAAGTGCAAACTTTCACTCAAATGGATGGAGAATCACTTTATGAGGCTTGGAGAGATACAAAGCCTTGATAAGGAAATGCCCACCTGACATGTTCAATGAGTGGGGGAGACTTCAGAATTTCTATGAGATCCTAACTCTAAAAGCTCAAAAGGCTTTGGATTACTCTGCAGGAGGCTTACTACAGCTAATGAAAACAGCCGAAGAAGCTCAGAATCTCATAGATATTGTTGCCAACAACCAATACGTCTATTCTCATCAAAGGCAACGCCAACCAAATCCAAAGAAGGGTGTATTGGAGCTTGAAGGTGTGGACACTGTCTTGGCACAGAACAAATTGATGCACCAACAAATCCAACAACAAATGAAAATGATGGTGAAGAGAATAGATGGTCTTCAACTAGCTGCAGCGAGCACTGCAAACCAACCACCAGTTGTGTGTGGACAAAATAAAGAGTGCTATGAAGAACAACAGCCTGATCAAGTTTAGTATATGCACAACCAAAGTTTTGGGCCAAATGAGATAGCTGCTATTTAGATAGCTGCTGTCTGTTTAGATAGCTGCTGTCTTGTCTGATCCAATTGTGCTTCCATATTCTTGTTAGCATTTTTAGTGTCTTGGAGCATCTCTTTGAATTCTTCAAACTATTTTGTTATAATAAGCAATTGATGATTGAGTTCAGCAACTTATTCTTGAGGACTAAGTTCAGTGGATACTGCTTTAGCTTCTTCTTTCATGGAGGACCCACTACTCAAGTATAGATATTGATTTCTAGCAACCGTATCAATGAGCTCTTGAGCCTCTTCAATTGTCTTTCTCATGTGTATAGATCCACCAGCTGAGTGGTCTAGAGACATCTGGGCCTTTTCTGTAAGCCCATAGTAAAAGATGTCTAACTGCACCCATTCTAAAAACATTTCAGAGCGGCATTTCCTTAACACCCCTCTGTACCTCTCCCAGGAATTATAAAGGGATTCACTATCCTCTTGTTTAAAGCCTTGGATGTCCAGCCTTAGTTGTGTCATCCTTTTTGGAGGGAAATATTGATTCAGGAATTTGTCTGATAACTGTTTCCATGTTCTTATTCTTGCTGTGGGTTGGTTATTTAACCACCTCTTAGTTTGATCTTTTACAGCAAATGGAAACAATAATAATCTGTAGGCATCCTGATCTACTTCCTTATCACGTACTGTGTTAGCAATTTGTAAGAACTGTGCCAGAAACTCAGTAGGTTCTTCTTGTGGAAGACTAGAATACTAGCAATTTTGCTGCACCATGATAATGAGCTGAGGGTTTAGCTCAAAGCTGCTGGCTCTGATGGGAGGTATACAGATACTACTCCCATATGCAGTAGTAGTGGGGTTAGCATATGACCCCAGAGTCCTTCTAGATTATTCATTTCCACTTAGGTCCATGATGGAAAAAGGAAGATGATGTGGATTGCAAATAAAAATTTTATTCTTTTGTTTGAAAAATAAATAAAAGAGAAATTAAAATATTTTTATTTTATTTAATTATGAATGAATCGAATTTAAAATAATTGGAAAATTAGAATATAAATTTCGAAAACTAAAAGAAAAAGAAAAAGAAATTCAAAAACTAAAATAATTAATTAATTAAGAAGATTTGAAAAAATTTGGATATGATTTTCGAAAAATGAAGAGAGAGAAAGTGGTTAGGAAGTTTTGAAAAAGATATGTCTTAAAATTAAAGATACTTGTAAGAAAATATAATAAAAGAAAAGATTTGTAAAAGATGTGATTTTAAAATTTGAGATTAGAAAAAGATGAGATAAGATTTTGAAATTAAAATTTTAAAAAGATATGATTGAAATTTATTTTGAAAAAGATATGATTTTTGAAAAGATTTGAATTTTGAAATTCTAAAACTAAGATAAGATAAAATAAAAATTTTCAAAAATAAAAATCTGAATTTTAAAAAGTAAGATTCGAAAATTCAATTAAAATAAGAGAAAAGATATTTTTGAACTTAATGAGGAAAAAGAAAAACAATAAAATGACAGCAAACTTAAAATTTTTAGATCAAAACTAAGAAAACAAACAAGAAAGCTTTGAATGTCAAGATGAACACCAAGAACACTTTGAAGATCAAGATGAACACCCAGAACAAATTTTGGAAATTTTTAAGAAAATAAAAACACAAAGAACACCAAACTTAAAAATGTTTATATTTTTGAAACTAATAATTCGAAAATGCACAAGAAAAACAAGGAAAGACACAAAACAAGAAAAACTAAAGATCAAACAAGGAAAATAAACAAGAACAACTTAAAGATTAAGAAAGAACTAAGAACATATAATTCGAAAAATTGAAAGAAAAATAAAATCATGCAATTGACACCAAACTTAAAACATGAAACTAAACTCAAATAGAAGACTCAAATTTAGTGACTCTAAACCAAAAAGATAAATTTTTCCTAATCTAAGTAACAAAATAAACCGTTAGTTGTCCAAACTCGAACAATCCTCGGCAACAGCCCCAAAAACCTGGTGCACGAAATTGTGATTACAGTTTTCACAACTCCGCACAACTAACCAGCAAGTGCACTGGGTCGTCCAAGTAATACCTTACGTGAGTAAGGGTCGATCCCACGGAGATTATCGGCTTGAAGCAAGCTATGGTTACTTTGTAAATCTTAGTCAGGAGATTAATAATAAGAGTGATTGTATTTATGAAAAGTAAATAACATAAAATAAATGGTACTTGTGATTCAGTAATGAGAAACAGGTTGAGGTTCTGGAGATGCTCTGTCATCTGAATCTCTGCTTTCCTACTGTCTTCTTCTCCAAACACGCATGGCTTCCTTCCATGGCAGGTTGTATGATCCTCTCGGATGAAAAATACCAAGCGCTGTCACCGCAATTGTTTCTTCTTTTACTTTCTTTGCAATTTACAATTCTTCATTTCCTTTGCAATTGTTCTTGCTGGATCTAGGAAGGCATTGAGATCTAGACTTGGTTATCTAGTCTCTTGAGTCCTGAGATCTGGATTTCCCATTTTCGATTCTCTGTTTAATGCTTTTCAAGCCCATTTACAATTTCGTTTTAGATCCGATTCAATTCAAGTTATCTTCTACTCTTCTGTTTGTTGAATTTTACTTTTCCTTGTTTAATTTCTGCAAATCCAATTCCCAATTCCCTTTACAATTCAAGCCATTTACATTTCTTGCACTTTAAGATTCTGCAGTTTATATTTCTTGCGTTCTAAGTTTCTACCATTTAATTTCTTGTTCTTTAAGATTCAGCACTCTAATTCCTGTTCTCTTTAATTTCATGCAAATTTCCCATTCCCTTTACTTTTTGTGCAATTTAAATTTTGTTAATCACAAATCTCTCACCCAAATCATGATTCGCTTGACTAAATCAACCACTAAGCTAAAATTGCTCAATCCTTCAATCCCTGTGGGATCGGCCTCACTCCCGTGAGTTATTATTACTTGATGCGACCCGGTGCACTTGCCGGTGAGTTTTGTGTCGGATCGTTTTCCGCACATTTCCACAAAAATATCCATCAAGTTTTTGGCGTCGTTGCCGGGGATTGATTAGATTGACAATGATTAAGTGAGGTGGTAATCTAGATTAAGCATTTTCTTTTATTTTTGGACTAACCCACTAACTGTTTGAAGTTTTGTCTCAACTGACTACACTCAATTTTCAAGAGTACCACTATGTGTTCCGTTTGTTGATTTATATGTCACAGGAAAGAAGAGAGGCCAGAGGGAAGGATATCATTGAAGAAGGAGTTTATGAGAAAGAAGAACACCACAACATGAAGCCGCAACTCATTACACTAATCAAGAACAATTGTTCCTACGGTGGAAATCCATTGGAGGATCCTAAACAGCACCTATCCATTTTTCTGAGGACTTGTGATGTTGTCAATTTCGATAGTATAAATTATGATACCTATAAGCTCTTGTTATTTCCTTTCTCACTAAAGGATGAAGCGGCACAATGGCTTGAAACCTTTTCCCAAGGAAGTATCACTAGTTGGGATGATTTGGTTGCCAAGTTTCTAGCCAAATTCTCCTCATCCCAATAAAACATCAAGATGAAAGAGGGAATACATCCATTCATACAAGGAGAGGAAGAACCATTATTCAAAGCATGGGAAAGATACAAGAAAGCACACTATCCACCCTTCCAACCTCAGATACCTCACAACCAACAAATTTTACAACACTCTCAAAGGATCACCAATTTGGAGATCTTAATAGAGAAAATGATGGAGCACCAAGATGAGATAACACAGAACCAGGAAACCTCACTCAGAAGAATTGAGAGGCAAATGCAACAACTGGCTAAGAACCTCGCAGAAATGGGTGAGAAGAGGGCTGAAGGAAAAGAATCACTCATCCAGGATGAGCATCACAGAGCCAAGCCTCACTTAGGAGGAAACCAAAGGCAACAGAAGCCTCAACTTCCATGATCAGAGGATGAAGGATGTCAAGCTAATGACAATAAAAGAGCGCTTGTTGGGAGGCAACCCAACCGGAGGTAACTTTCTTTTCATAACTATTTCAATAAAAAGGTTAATTAGTTTTATCTATATTGCGAGAAGCTAAATTTGGTGTTGCACACCAAACCAATCTAAGGGAGAATGAAGGATTCTAAGTTTGGTGTTCCACCAATATTTCATTCTCATCTTCTGCATCATGCTAGCCTCAAGCATTTAGATAAACTAGTTAACAATTTTGCGGTCTCCTAGTTTTCAGTTTTACTACTTTTAGCAAAGAAAAAGAGTTTCACATCTGGATAGTTTGATGAACAAGGTGTTCCCACACCAAAGTAAGTACAAAAGCCCATAAATAAATCATGCATGCTAATCATTATTTCTAAGTGCTTGGGGAACAAGCAACTTTCAATATCATTGCAGAGGTCCATACAAGTTTTTGGAAGGATTAAGCATCATCAACCAAAGAGATGAAAGAGGAATGTGTGGATCAGTGATGATGATGATGAGGAGTAAAGCAAGCGAACTCCAAAAGGTTGTATTGTTAAGTGATTATCTTACATCAAACACTGCTATGATTGAGAGTGGTTTTGTTTCCCTTATTATCTGTCTGTTAGTATAGTTTTTTTTTTTTTTTTCTGAAATTCAATAAGCAAGATGCTTGATCATTTACAACATCATACTCTCCAAAACTTGTTTGCACTCAATTTTTCAAAAATATGCATCACATGAAAGTTCTTTGAAAAGAAGGATTGAGGAATTAAACAATTTTGAGGCAAGCAAAAGATTAGGAGAAGTGGTGGTTTTAGTTGTATAATTATGTATTGAGGTTGCATGCTTATGAAAACTTGCATGGGAGCTCATAGGCGGAACACAAAGTTCAAAGAAGTGTTGTGGAGATTCTCAAAAATTTATTGATCCGAGAAGCAGCAAACAAAATAAAAGAAAATAAAGAAAATACAAAAACAAAAAGAACATGGCCCAAGGCTCTGAGCATCAATTACTAGGTAGAAAAGAAGAAAGAAACAAGAACTCAAAGAGTTATTATCCTAGTAAATTCTTGTGGTCAAAGTGTGTCAAAGAGAGAGGCTTGAGCAAGTAAATCCTAAGGGGTGCTTTAACACCTAATACCTTAAAACCAACTGGTTTAGGAGTATTGATTGAAAGCTTATCTAAAGAGCCGCTTTGAAACATGACACTTAGAGTCAAGGCCAAAACACAAGAATCATAAGCTGCTTCAAGGTGATTACCTATAGAGAGATCTCCATGATATCATTTGGATGAAAGTCCTTTCCTTCAATCCCTGTGGGATCGACCTCACTCCCGTGAGTTATTATTACTTGATGCGACCCGGTGCACTTGCCGGTTAGTTTTGGGTGTCTTGGAGAAATTCGTTTTTCCACAAAAATATCCATCAATGGCCACCACAAAGGGAGAGGAAAAGCTTCTTAATGGGAAGACAAACAAGTCCACCTGCACAATCTTTGGAAAAAAGCGTCAGTTGAAGCAACCCGTCCACTTGCACATCTTAGCATGCACCGAGGACGGTGAAATCTTTAAGTGTAGGGAGGTCGATACCGATCTCCATGGGTTAGTACTTTCCTGTCTCAACACCAATGTTTAAATTTTCTTTGTAGTTAGTTGTTGCATTTGCATGTTTGATTGCATATTTGTTTAATTTTGTGCATATTTTACCACCACTTGGTTGAAGTAATATTTTCTTTTTCAAGAAACCTTTTAGAGCATTTCACTAATTTGAATAAAATTTAATGTTAAACTTGTTTGAAGAAATATTATACTGGAACATGGTTTAGAGCTCTAACATACAAAAACCAGTGAGATTTTTTAGCCTATTTGATTGGTTGCATTTTATCAACCGAAATTCTATTTTAGTGTGTATTTTTCTCTCTAAAATTGTGATATTTGTCTTGCTTAATTCTATATTTTCATTATTTGATATATGCATACACTTACATGATTGAGACCTTTGTTTCACTGAACTTACATACCCATATGGCCTTACCCTTTCATTATTCTTTACAAATCAATGTTGAGCCTATTATACCCCTTTGTTCTTTACTTTAGCACATCATTAACTCTAAGCGAAAGACAATAATGCCCTTAATTTGAATCCTTGGTTAGCTTAGACTAGTGAGAGTGCTTATGATTTAAGTATGGAGAAATTGAATTTGGAAATATTTGGTTTGAGAATTGAGTATGTTAGAATTTTCTGAAAATGTGAAAAAAAAATGTTTAGGACATGATTCATGCATCCAATAATTTAATCATATGCATTGAGAAAAATAAAAGAAAAGAAAAAATTATATATATAAAAAGAAAAAAAATGAGAAAAAGAAAAGAAAAAAAAAGAGCAATTAAGCAAAAAGGGGACAAAATGCCCCCAAAGTAAGTGGTGAAAGCAATGCATATGTACTGTACTTGAAATTAGAATGCATGAATATGTGGAAAACATGGTTAATGGATAGTTAGATGTGGTATTATGATTACATGGATTGCCTAAAGTTAGGTGGAAAGTTTAAGTTAATTAAGGATTCAGATTTTAGTCCACTTGGCCAAATACAATCCAACCTTGATCCTAACCCCATTACAATCCTTAAAAGACCTCTTGATATATGTATCTGTGCATTAAATTTATGTTGATTGTTAGATGAAGAGCAAGCCTTAGAAAGCAAGGTATGTAGAGAATTGAGAGAATCGAACCTAAAACACTTGAGTGATTAGAGTGCATACACTTCCAGTGAGGGTTCGATGCTCGATTCTTTGTTCCCGGCTTTCATGAGCTATTTTCTTCTACAAGTCTATTTTTACTTCATTTTTATGATTTGAATTAGTGAAATCCAGTTCATATTTATTCTTGGAGAATTTATTTACTTTTAAACCAAGTAGGAAAAAGCATTCTTCATATAGTTGCATTCATATAGATAGGCTACATTGCATACTCTCTATCATTCCTCTTCACCCCTTTATAGCTTCTCTTGAGCTTAGCATGAGGACATGCTAATGTTTAAGTGTGGGGAGGTTGATAAACCACTATGTTATGGTTTATCTTATGCTCAATTGAGTGGTTTTTATCAACTCTTTACCCACTTATTCATACTATTTGCATGGTTTTACTTTTTTCCTTCCTGATTTTGTGCTATGATTGAAAACATGCTTCTTTGATCTTATATTTGCTAATTATTAATCTTCTCTTATTACCATTCGATGCCTTGATATGTGCATTAAGTGATTTCAGAGATTACATGGCAGGAATGGCTTGGAGGATGGAAAGAAAGCATGCAAAAGTGGAAGGAATACAAGAAGTTGAAGAAATTGCTAAGTTGTCCAGCCTGACCTATTCGCACTCAAACGGTCATAACTTGAGCTACAAAGGTTCAAATGAGATGGTTCCAGTTGCGTTGGAAAGCTAACATCCGGAGCTTCACAAAGATATATAATTTGCCATAGCTTCCCTGACGCCAGGTGACACGAACGCGTGGATCACGCGGACGCGTGGATCACGCAGACACGTGGATCACGCGGACGCGTGGATCACGCAGACACGTGGATCACGCGGACGCGTGACCTGGCAAAAATGTAATCCACACAAACGCGTGGACGCACCTCCACGTCACTTTGCCGTGACCTGAACGTAACAGAAATCGCTGGGAGCAATTTCTGGGCTATTTTTGACCCAGTTTTTGGCCCAGAAAACTCATATTAGAGGCTATAAAGTGGGGGAATTCATCCATTCATAAACATGCTTTCATAATTCACTTTTCATAATTTAGATGTAGTTTTTAGAGGGAGAGGTTCTCTCCTCTCTCTTAGGATTTAGGATTAGGATTCCTTTTAAAGGAATTAGGATTTCTTATTATTTAAACTTATTATTTCAACTTCCTCTCAGGTTCAATGTTCCTTTAATTTATGTTTCTCTTTTACTTTTATATACTTTAATGCTTTTATTTGTATTTTACTTATGTTGCTAAATTGGTTTATAAACCATTCATGTTAGTGATGCCAGGGCATTTTGGCCAGTTTCACTGACCTTTTCTTTACTGTTTTTAAGGTAGTTTCATGCATTTTCTTAGAAAATAAGCTAGTTTTAGGTAGATATTCACTTACATCTTGAGTCAAGCATACATTGTGCACTTTACATGATTTCATGAGAATTTTGCATGAATTATATGACAAATTGGATGATGTACTTTGTTGCTTGATTTCAGGACAAAGAAAGCAAAGAAGAACCACGTTAGCAGTCACGTTAGTCCCACTAACGTGACCTCTAACGTGGAATGGGTACTAACTTGCAAAGTTAATGAGAAAGGTAATTGCCAATAACGCCGTCGAAGCCATCATAAGCCCACGTTAAGAGTCACGTTAACAAAGTTAACGTGAACTCTAACGTGGAAGAAGACAACAAGGCCAACGTTAGTGACACTCTCCTTTGTCATTAACGTTGGACCAAGCTCATAATTGGCCACGTTAGTTGCCACGTTAACTTAGTTAACGTGGACTCTAACATTAAGAAGCAAAAGAGAAGCCAACATTAATGACATTCACCTTTGTCACTAACGTTGGCCAAGCCTCCATAAGCCACATTAACTCCTACATTAACTTAGTTAACGTGGAAGCTAACGTGGAGAGAGCAATTGATATCCAACGTTAGTGACACTTACCTTTGTCACTAACGTTGGGGTGAACCACCAAGAGCCACCATGAGCAACGTTAACTCCCACGTTAACTTAGTTAACGTGGAAGCTAACGTGGATAAAGAGATGATGAGCCAACGTTAGTGACACTCACCTTTGTCACTAACGTTGGGGATGGCTAGCATTACTACGTTAGAAGCCATGTTAACCTAGTTAACATGGGAAAGGGGCACATTAGAACATTAGTGACAAAGGTAAGTGTCACTAACGTTCTCGAAGAATTGGCACTGCTACGTTAGAAGCCACGTTAACCTAGTTAACGTGAACTCTAACGAAGGGACAAGGGGGGACTCTCCATGTTATTGGGAAAGGTAAGTCCCAATAACGTGTGCGAAGGACCAAGAGGCAACGTTAGTGGTCACGTTAGTGCCACTAACGTTGAAGTCAACGTGATCATATTTGGGTTAGAAATGTTAGTGAAAAAGGTGATTGTCACTAACGTTCTCGAACCCACACTTTCACTTAACGTTGACACCACTAACGTCCTGAGTCAAAGTCCCTGCCTACTTCACCTTTTTCTCTCTGCAAGCAAAGCTAAGCCCAATAAAAAGGATAACTGCTTCAAAATCAAAATTCAAAGGCCCATACTCAAGACTTGAAGAGCCAACTAGAAGATGAGAAGAGCAGTATATATAGTAGTAGCTTTGAATTAGTTAGTGAGTTGGAAACTTTAGGGAGCCTTTGGCATAGAACTACTCTCTGTATTTTACTTTCTCTGCACTTCTAGTTTTACTTTCATCATGTATTCTCCATCTTGGTTTTCATTTTCCAGAGCTATGAACAACTAAACCCCTTTCATTGGGTTAGGGAGCTCTGTTGTAATTTGATGGATCAATATTAGTTTTCATTCTCCTTCTTCTATCTTTTCTCTTGATTTTACTAGAAAACTTTTGATCTTCATCCAATTGGGTAGTTATCTTGGAAAAGAAGCTATTCATACTTGGATCTCTTCTGAACCTTGAAAGAGGAATGAAGAGATCATGAGCAATTGACCAAGGAATTGGCTATTAATCAAGATTTAAGAGATTGAATTACCAAAAAATTGGAATTCAATCACTTAAGATTGCCAAGGAGATCAATGAATGCATTGATTGAGGAAGAGATGAAAATGAACTTGATCCGGAGAATGCAACATCTCCTGAGCCCAATGAACTTCCCATTTCTGATCTTACCTATTCTCTTTAATTTCTGCCATTTACTTTTATGAGCAATTACCCCATTCCCGTTTAAGATTCTGCAATTTACTTTTCGCCATTTACATTCAGCTCTTTATTTCTATCATTTACTGTTTCGGCTATTTACTCTCCCGCCATTTAATTTTCTACAAATCTCAAATCAAATTCTGGTTCGCTTAACTAGAACATTCCTCTAATTAAAGTGGCTTGATCAATCAGACTCTGTGGGATTCGACCTCACTCTATTGTGAGTTTTTACTTGATGACAAATTCGGTACACTTGCCGAACAAAATTTGTTGAGAGACAAGTTTTGTGTGTATCAGTTAGGATTTTCTCTATTTAATATAATTTGAGGTATTTCAGTTTATGATTCTTATTTAGCTTTTTATATTCTTGGCTTTAATTGATTAATTGGAAGCTCTTTATCGCGCCGTTGCCGGAGATTGATTTTGAATCAACAATGATTAAATTGGAGGATAACTAGATTGAGCATTTTTCTTTTGTTTGATTTAAATTTCTGTTGAGTTAATTCACTTTCAGTTTTAGTTAATTTCTTCCCCTCCCCCTACTTTTTCGTTTATTTTTTTTTTAGTTATTTACAATTCAGTTCACTAACCCGCTAACTGTTTGATATATTGCATCACTCACACTAACAGTAATTTTAACAGAATACTTTCTGGATCTGTTTCCTTGCTTGTACCTTGTTGATTGTATGACAGGGAGGAGAAGCGGGGCTTCAACTTCCTTTGATTCTGAACCTGAGAGGACCTTCCTTAGAATAAGGAGGGAAACAAGAGGAAAAAGAGTAGTGGGTGCTGAGGAAGAGGAAGAGTACTTTGAACTAGACATAGAGGAGAATATGGAGAACATTCATGAAGAAGAGGCTCACAACCATGGCAGAGAAGGTCTAGCAAATCATGCTGGGCAAGAGAGAAGAGTTCTAGGCTCCTACATCAACCAAAACCCAGGAAACTGTGGGAGTAGCATTCAAAAGCCAATCATACATGCCAACAACTTTGAACTAAAACCACAGCTCATCACCCTTGTTCAGAACAAATTTTCATTCGGAGGAGGCGTCCAAGAAGACCCCAATCAACATCTAACCACCTTCCTGAGGATATGCGATACTGTGAAGTCTAATGGTGTTCATCCTGACACCTATAGACTACTTTTGTTCCCTTTCTCACTCAAGGATAAGGCATCTAAATGGCTGGAATCCTTCCTTAAGGAGAGTTTGACACCTGGGAAGATGTGGTGAACAAATTTTTAGCCAGATTCTATCCTCCTCAAAGAATCAATAGGCTGAGAGTTGAGGTTCAAACTTTCAGGCAACAGGATGGTGAGACTCTATATGAAGCATGGGAGAGGTTTAAGGACCTAATAAGGAGGTGTCCACCAGATATGTTCAATGAATGGGTGCAGCTACACATTTTCTATGAAGGCCTTTCTTATGAATCAAAGAAAGCAGTAGACCACTCATCCGGGGGATCTCTGAACAAGAAGAAGACCATTGAGGAGGCCATAGATGTGATTGAAACTGTAGCAGAGAATGACTACTTCTATGCCTCCGAAAGAGGGAATACTAGAGGAGTGATGGAGCTAAACAATGTAGATGCTCTGCTGGCCCAAAATAAGCTCATTACCAAGCAATTAGCTGACCTCACCAAGAAGATAGAGAGGAACTAAGTAGCAGCAATCACCACCTCATCAACTACCCAAGAGGGAGTGAATGCAGAGGCAGAGCATGAGAAGGAGCAAGCCAACTACATTGGAAATTCACCTAGACAAAATCATGACCCATACTCCAAGACCTACAACCCTGGTTGGAGGAATCACCCAAACTTTGGGTGGGGGAATCAACAAGATCAAGGCTAAGATCAGAGACATCACAACCCCAACAACAATGCAGCTCACCAACAATTCACACAAAGAACATATCAACACCATCATAACAACACCTCTCCACATCCATATCAAAACGAAAATAACACTCCTCATCCTTCTACCTCTAATCCCAATCCACCATCATCTGATGACAGACTTTCAAGGATTGAAAACTTACTTGAAGGCATATGCCAAGAGATCCAAGACAGTAAAGCATTCCGAGAGGAAGTGCAGTCTAATATGCAGAATCAAGATGCTGCCATCAAGAAACTTGAGACACAAATTGGCTACCTATTCAAGCAGATTTCTAGCCACAACCTTCGTAGTGATATTGACTCACACAAAAGGGAGGAGTGTCAAGCTATCACCCTTAGGAGTGGGAAGGAACTGAAGGAATTCTCCCAGAAACCACAAGAAGAGGGCTCAAATGAAAAGGGAGAAAAGCAAGATGGAGCTCTAGCTTCCACTTTGAGTTTGCAAAAAGAATAAGGGATGCCGAAGCTGGACGTCCCAAGAGTTCGATACCCTCAGCAATTGAAGAAAAAGGGGGATGACAACCAGTTTTTGAGATTTTTGGAAATCTTCAAGAAACTACAAATCAACATACCCTTTGCTGAAGCAATAGAACAAATGTCACTCTACGCCAAGTTTTTAAAGGAGCTAATGACTAAGAAGAGAAGCTGGAAGAACAACGAGACTGTGATACTAACCGAAGAATGTAGTGCTATCATTCAGCACAAACTGCCCCAGAAATTGAAGGATCCCGGGAGTTTTCAGATCCCTTGAATTATAGGGAAAATCACGGTGGAGAAGGCTCTTTGTGACATAGGAGCCAGCATCAATTTAATGTCAGTAGCTATGATGAGGAAGATGAAGATCGAGGAGGCTAAACCAACAAAAATGGCCTTACAACTGGCAGACCGATCGTTCAAATTCCCTCATGGCGTAGTAGAAGATTTGCTGGTGAAAGTGGGAGACTTCATATTCCCGGCAGATTTTATAGTGCTGGACATGCAGGAGGAAGCCAAGACCTCCATCATCCTGGGAAGGCCGTTCTTGGCCACTACTGGAGCTATCATTGATGTCCAAAAAGGTGATCTCACCCTGAGAGTGCACAATGAAAAGATGACATTCAATGTGCTCAAGGCCATGAGTTACCCACCAGAACAATTGGGGGAATGTATGAGGTTGGACTCACTTGAAGAGGAAGTGCAGGAGAGTTTTGAAGAAGAAGAGCCTGAAAGGTTAATAGAGGAGGAGTCTACATCGAGTGAAGAGGTTGCAACAACAGAGATTCGCATACAAGGTGCACTAAAGGAAGAGAATGAAAAGATAGAGGCACCCAAACTTGAGCTTAAAGCACTGCCACCCACTCTCAAATATGCATACCTAGGAAAGAATGAAAGCTACCCGATCATCATAAACTCATCCCTCAGTCAAGATCAAGAGGATGAACTACTGCAAGTATTGCGGAAGCATAAGGATGCCATTGGATGGACCCTTGCTGACTTGAAGGGAATCAGTTCAGCCATATGCATGCATAAGATACTGTTGGAAGATGATGCCAAACCATCCATTCAATCTCAAAGAAGGCTGAACCCAATCATGAAGGAAGTGGTACAGAAAGAGGTTATGAAGCTATGGCAGGGAGGATTAATCTACCCGATCTCAAACAGCCCCTGGGTCAGCCCCGTGCATGTCGTGCCTAAAAAGGGAGGAATCACTGTAGTTCCCAATGAGAAGAACGAACTAATTCCTACAAGGACCGTCACAGGATGGCGGATGTGCATAGACTATCGAAAACTCAATGAGACTACACGAAAGGACCATTTCCCCCTCCCATTTATGGATCAGATGTTGGAAAGACTCGCAGGACACGCATATTACTGCTTTCTTAATGGTTATTCAGGATATAACCAAATAGTGGTTGATCCCAGAAACCAAGAGAAAACTTCATTTACTTGTCCATATGGAGTGTTTGCCTACAGGCGCATGCCATTTGGGCTATGTAATGCACCTGCGACTTTCCAATGCTGCATGCTTTCTATCTTCTCAGATATGATAGAGAAATTCATTGAAGTTTTTATGGATGATTTCTTAGTATTCGATTCCTTTACTAGCTGCCTGAGTCACCTTGCCTTAGTATTGAAAAGGTGCCAAGAGACCAATCTGGTCTTGAACTGGGAGAAATGTCACTTTATAGTGACAGGAGGAATAGTCCTTGGCCATAAGGTTTCTAACCAAGGCATTGAAGTGGACAGGGCTAAAGTGGAACTTATTGAAAAACTTCCTCCACCCAGTGATGTCAAGGCAATTAGAAGTTTTTTAGGGCATGCTGGCTTTTACAGAAGGTTTATTAAAGATTTTTCAAAAATAGCTAAGCCCTTGAGCAATCTCCTTATATCAGATACACCATTTATCTTCGATGAAACATGTATGTTAGCATTCGAGCATTTGAAAGAAAGATTGTCATCTGCCCCTATCATTTCCCCACCTGATTGGAACTTACCTTTTGAATTGATGTGTAATGCATCTGATTTTGCAGTTGGGGCAGTGTTAGGGTAGAGAAAAGATAACTTAGTCCATGTGATATACTATGCTAGCAAAGTCCTCAATGATGCTCAAAAAAATTATACCACTACTAAAAAGGAGTTGCTAGCCATAGTTTTTGCATTTGACAAGTTCAGGTCATACCTCATTAGTGCTAAAGTGATTGTTTTCACAGATCACACAGCACTTAAATATTTGTTTGCCAAACAAGAATCAAAACCAAGATTAATAAGATGGATCTTATTGTTGCAGGAATTCAATATTGAAATCAGAGACAAGAAAGGAGTGGAGAACAAGGTAGCGGATCACCTTTCTAGAATCCCTCATGAGGAAGGTGGAACACATGATACAAGTGTGAACGAGTTTTTCCCTGATGAGCAGATGATGACAGTTCACAAAGCACCATGGTTTACAGACATTGCCAACTTCAAGGCAACTGGGGCTCTACCTCCAGGGATCAATAAACATCAAAAAAGGAAGCTCATAAATGATGCAAAGTACTTTGTCTGGGATGAGCCATATCTCTTCAAGAAGTGTTCAGATGGAATCCTTAGAAGATGTGTTTCGGAAGAGGAAGGACGAGAGGTCCTATGGAATTGCCACGGCTCTTGCTATGGAGGACATTTCAGAGGGGACAAAACTACAGCAAAAGTGTTACAAAGCGGATTCTTTTGGCCCACCCTTTTCAAGGATGACAAAGAACTAGTGAAGAGCTGCAACGAATGCCAAAGATCTGGAAACTTGCCCAAAAGGAATGAGATGCCACAAAATTTTATCTTGGAACTGGAACTGTTCGATGTATGGGGGATAGATTTCATGGGACCATTCCCAACCTCATATTCAAAGAAGTACATCTTGGTAGCAGTGGATTATGTTTCCAAGTGGGTAGAGGCTATTGCAACTCCAACGAATGATAACAAGGTAGTCATGAACTTCCTTAGGAAGAATATCTTTAGTCGATTTGGAGTTCCACGAGCACTCATCAGTGATGGAGGGAGCCATTTTGTAACAGATCACTAGAAGCTCTTCTCCTACGATACGGGGTAAAACACAAGGTGGCCACTCCTTACCATCCCCAAACAAGCGGGCAAACTGAGATATCCAACAGAGAGCTAAAAAGGATTCTGGAAAAGACTGTGGGTGCATCAAGAAAGGATTGGTCGAAGAAGCTGGATGATGCTCTTTGGGCATACAGAACAGCATTCAAAACTCCACTTGGAATGTCCCCATATCAACTGGTGAATGGGAAAGCTTGTCATTTACCACTGGAACTGGAACACAAAGCTCTATGGGCTCTCAAGATACTAAATTTTGACAGCATTGCTGCTGGTGCAAAGAGGATCCTGCAGCCACAAGAGATGGAGGAATTTAGATCTCAAGCCTATGAAAATGCCAAGATTTATAAAGAAAAGGCAAAGAGAAGACATGACCTGCATCTGGCACCAAGGAGTTTCAAAAAGGGGTAGCAAGTACTCCTTTACAACTCCAAATTGAGGCTGTTCCCTGGCAAACTCAAGTCAAGGTGGTCAGGACCCTTCCTTGTCACAAAGGTCTCGCCATATGGGCACATAGAAATCATGGATAAAAGTTCAGAGAGGACTTTCACTGTGAACGGACAAAGGCTCAAACACTACCTGGGCAACAGGGGGGAAAACCCCAAAGTGAAGTATCATCTCAAGTATTGGAGGAATCGTCGAGCTAGCGACGCTAAAAGAGCGCTTTGTTGGGAGGCAACCCAACCTGAGGTAGTTTTTTTTTCATCGTCATTTCAATAAAAATCACAAGTTGTTTTCCCTGTATTGCTAGGAGCTAAGTTTGGTGTTCCACACCAAAACAAATCCAAGAGTGAAAGTGTAGCTTTAAGTTTGGTGTTCCACCAAAGGATATTAGTTAGAATCACACTCCACTCCCAAAGTACATTGCTAGCTCCAACCAATCAAGGGAAACCACTTAGATGTAGTTAGACTTCAGTTAATAATTGTTTTGTTAATAACAAGATATGAGGTTCTCTGCATATATGCAAGGTTTTGTACTGGGCAAGGAACTAAGTTTGGTGTTCACACACCAAATTAAGTTTAGAAGTCACAAGCATACATGCAAGCTAACTATTTCTCAAGTGCTTTGGGAACAAGCAACTTCCAATAACTTTGCAGGAATCTTATGAGAAAATGGTGCACCTTCACCCAAGGAAGTGAGGTAGCAAAGACTAGGATGATGACAAAAAGAGGGCAACTAGAAACCATCACCCAAAGGTTGTATTGTACTTAATTCCATGTACTTAGAATGATGAAAGTTGGAAGTCCGAATGCACTTTTGATTAATAGTTACTCGTTAGTTGGAACTTTTTTTTTTTAAATTCTGTCTTTTAAGTTTTTCATTGCTTAGGTCTAGGATTGCTAGTCTGAATGTCATTACTGCATCATTTCTTTACTTACTTGTATGCTTGTCCTTTTGAATCAAATGAAAAGAGAATGAGTGTTTTATAAAAGACCAGAGTGGAGTTCATACTATGGAGTAAGTTCCTGAGTTTGTGGTGTGGTCATAAGTTAGCTAAGTTGGTTTAACCACAAGGTGGGAAGACAACTATCTGTCATGAATCATATGCTTGAACACACCCCATGAGACTAGCTAAATAACAAGATCCTAATAAGAAAAAGGGAAAGAAGAATCAAAGTTGAAGAATAAAAGAAAAATAGCAAGAAAAGAGGCTAGGCACCAAGGGTTTGAGTCTTGAGGGATGTGTCTGTGGTGTTCCTGTACCAAGGATCTGCTTGGATTACTAAGCTCTCAGGGGTGCTTTATCACCTGGTAACTTGGGTTAACTAACCCGGGATTATTAGCTGAAAGTCCACTATCAAGAGCAATCTTTGCTACAGAACATTTAGTAACCCAAAGAGGTGCTGGACACCAAGACCTCAAGGAAAGAAAATAAACAAACCATGTGCCTGTGGTGTGTCTGTATGGGGGAGAGACTTGAGGAAGTAAGTCCGTAGGGGTGCTTCAACACCTAGCAACTTGAACTAACTGGTTTGGGAGTGTTGGCTGAAAGCTTATTCTAAAGAGTTGCCCCTTTACAGAGCACTTAGCCTAAGAACACAAATAAGCCCTGAATTGACAACAAAAGGATCAATGAATAAAAGTCTCATGGGATACAATCAAGTGAGTATTCTAGAACATGATAAAGGTCTGAAAGGCAGTGAAAGAATGAACCTAAGTTGTTATGCATGAAACCACCATAAAACCAGGAACATGACTTCCACAAGAATGACTCATTTCTCTTGGCATTCCATTCATCATTCTCTTGTTCCAGTACTTGCTTAGGGACAAGCAAGCTTTAAGTTTGGTGTTGTGATGCCAGGGCATTTTGGCCAGTTTCACTGACCTTTTCTTTACTATTTTTAAGGTAGTTTCATGCATTATCTTAGAAAATAAGCTAGTTTTGGGTAGAAATTCACTTACATCTTGATTCAAGCATACATTGTGCACTTTACATAATTTCATGAGAATTTTGCATGAATTATATGACAAATTGGATGATGCATAACACATGACTTGGACTACAACTTTGATGCACTTTGTTGCTTGATTTTAGGACAAAGGAAGCAAAGAAGAACCACGTTAGCAGTCACGTTAGTCCCACTAACGTGACCTCTAACGTGGAATGGGTGCTAACTTGCAAAGTTAATGAGAAAGGTAATCACCAATAACGCCCTCGAAGCCATCATAAGCCCACGTTAAGAGTCACGTTAACTAAGTTAACATGAACTCTAACATGGAAGAAGACAACAAGGCCAACGTTAGTGACACTCTCCTTTGTCACTAACGTTGGACCAAGCTCATAATTGGCCACGTTAGTTGCCACGTTAACTTAGTTAACGTGGACTCTAACATTAAGAAACAAAAGAGAAGCCAACGTTAGTGACATTCACCTTTGTCACTAATGTTGGCCAAGCCTCCATAAGCCACGTTAACTCCCACGTTAACTTAGTTAACGTGGAAGCTAACTTGGAGAGAGCAATTGATAGCCAACGTTAGTGACACTTACCTTTGTTACTAACGTTGGGGTGAACCACCAAGAACCACCATGAGCAACATTAACTCCCACATTAACTTAGTTAACGTGGAAGCTAACGTGGATAAAAAGATGATGAGCCAACGTTAGTGACACTCACCTTTGTCACTAACGTTGGGGATGGCTAGCATTACTACGTTAGAAGCCATGTTAACCTAGTTAACGTGGACTCTAACGTGGGAAAGGGGCACATTGGAACGTTAGTGATAAAGGTAAGTGTCACTAACGTTCTCGAAGAATTGGCACTGCTACGTTAGAAGCCACGTTAACTTCGTTAACGTGAACTCTAACGAAGGGACAAGGGGGGACTCTCCACGTTATTGGGAAAGGTAAGTCCCAATAACGTGTGCGAAGGACCAAGAGGCAACGTTAGTGGTCACGTTAGTGCCACTAACGTTGAAGTCAACGTGATCATATTTGGGTTAGGAACATTAGTGAAAAAGGTGATTGTCACTAACGTTCTCGAACCCACACTTTCACTAACGTTGACACCACTAACGTCCTGAGTCAAAGTCCCTGCCTACTTCACCTTTTCTCTATGCAAGCAAAGCTAAGCCCAATAAAAAGGATAACTGCTTCAAACTCAAGATTTAAAGGCCCATACTCAAGACTTGAAGAGACAACTAGAAGATGAGAAGAGCAGTATATATAGGAGTAGCTTTGAATTAATTAGGGAGTTGGAAACTTTAGGGAGCCTTTGGCATAGAACTACTCTCTGTATTTTACTTTCTCTGCACTTCTAGTTTTACTTTCATCATGTATTCTCCATCTTGGTTTTCATTTTCCAGAGCTATGAACAACTAAACCCCTTTCATTGGGTTAGGGAGCTCTGTTGTAATTTGATGGATCAATATTAGTTTTCATTATCCTTCTTCTATCTTTTCTCTTGATTTTACTAGAAAGCTTTCGATCTTCATCCAATTGGGTAGTTATCTTGGAAAAGAAGCTATTCATACTTGGATCTCTTCTGAACCTTGAAAGAGGAATGAAGAGATCATGCTAGAAATGCTTTCTCATGCTGGACCAAATTGGGTTTGGGTGGATATGTGACTATAATCCTACCAACACTTGATTTGGGAAATGCATGTGGTATAATCAGTGACCATACTTCATCTCTTCTCATGAGCAATTGACCAAGGAATTGGCTATTGATCAAGATTTGAGAGATTAAATTACCAAGAAATTAGAATTCGATCACTTAAGATTGCCAAGGAGATCAATGAATGAATTGATTGAGGAAGAGATGAAAATGAACTTGACCCGGAGAATGCAACATCTCCTGAGCCCAATGAACTCCCCATTTCTGATCTTACCCATTCTCTTTAATTTCTGCCATTTACTTTTATGAGCAATTACCCCATTCCCGTTTAAGATTCTGCAATTTACTTTCCACCATTTACATTCAGCTCTTTATTTCTAGCATTTACTGTTTCTGCTATTTACTCTCCCGCCATTTAATTTTCTGCAAATCTCAAATCAAATTCTGGTTCGCTCAACTAGAACATTCCTCTAATTAAAGTTGCTTGATCAACCAATCTCTGTGGGATTCGACCTCACTCTATTGTGAGTTTTTACTTGACGACAAATTTGGTAAACTTGCCGAAGAAAATTTGTTGAGAGACAAGTTTTGTGCGTATCAGTTAGGATTTTCTCTATTTAATATAATTTGAGGTATTTCAGTTTATGATTCTTATTTAGCTTTTTATATTCTTGGCTTTAATTGATTAATTGGAAGCTCTTTATGGCGCCGTTGCCGGGGATTGATTTTGAATCAACAATGATTAAATTGGAGAATAACTAGATTGAGCATTTTTCTTTTGTTTGATTTAAATTTCTGTTGAGTTAATTCGCTTTCAGTTTTAGTTAATTTCTTCCCTTCCCCTTACTTTTTCGTTTATTTTTTTTTAGTTATTTACAATTCAGTTCACTAACCCACTAACTGTTTATATATTACATCACTCACACTAACAGTAATTCTAACAGAATACTTTCTGGATCTGTTTCCTTGCTTGTACCTTGTTGATTGTATGACAGGGAGGAGAAGCGGGGCTTCAACTTCCTTTGATTCTGAACCTGAGAGGACCTTCCTTAGATTAAGGAGGGAAACAAGAGGAAAAAGAGTAGTGGGTGCTGAGGAAGAGGAAGAGTACTTTGAACTAGACATAGAGGAGAATATGGAGAACATTCATGAAGAAGAGGCTCACAACCATGGCAGAGAAGGTCTAGCAAATCATGTTGGGCAAGAGAGAAGAGTTCTAGGCTCCTACATCAACCCAAACCCAGGAAACTGTGGGAGTAGCATTCAAAAGCCAACCATACATGCCAGCAACTTTGAACTAAAACCACAGCTCATCACCCTTGTTCAGAACAACTGTTCATTCGGAGGA
>NC_029787.2:57656787-57656932 GCF_000816755.2 Arachis ipaensis | reverse complement strand
CCACCTTCCTTGCGATACTGTGAAGTCTAATGGTGTTCATCCTGACACCTATAGACTACTTTTGTTCCCTTTCTCACTCAAGGATAAGGCATAAGGCATCCTAGAATCCTTCCCTAAGGAGAGTTTGACAACCTAGGAAGATGTG
>NC_029787.2:57627628-57655085 GCF_000816755.2 Arachis ipaensis | reverse complement strand
ACACTCATCCGGGGGATCTCTGAACAAGAAGAAGACCATTGAGGAGGCCATAGATGTGATTGAAACTGTAGCAGAGAATGACTACTTCTATGCCTCCGAAAGAGGGAACACTAGAGGAGTAATGGAGCTAAACAATATAGATGCTCTACTGGCCCAAAACAAGCTCATTACCAAGCAATTAGCTGACCTCACCAAGAAGATGGAGAGGAACTAAGTAGCAGCAATCACCACCTCATCAACTACCCAAAAGGGAGTGAATGCAGAGGCAGAGAGTGAGCAGAAGCAAGCCAACTACATTAGAAATTCACCTAGACAAAATCATGACCCATACTCCAAGACCTACAACCCTGGTTGGAGGAATCACCCAAACTTTGGATGGGGGAATCAACAAGATCAAGTCCAAGATCAGAGACGTCACAACCCCAACAACAATGCAGCTCACCAATAATTCACACAGAGAACATATCAACACCATCATAACAACACCACTCCACATCCATATCAAAACCAAAATAACATTCCTCATCCTTCTACCTCTAATCCCAATCCACCATCATCTAATGACAGACTCTCAAGGATTGAAAACTTACTTGAAGGCATATGCCAAGAGATCCAAGACAGTAAAGCATTCTGAGAGGAAGTGCAGTCCAATATGCAGAATCAAGATGCTGCCATCAAGAAACTTGAGACACAAATTGGCTACCTATTCAAGCAGATTTCCAGCCACAACCTTCGCAGTGATACTGACTCACACAAGGACAGTAACGGGATGGAGAATGTGCATCGATTATAGAAGACTGAATGATGCTACAAGGAAAGATCATTTTTCTCTCCCATTCATCGATCAGATGCTGGAAAGATTGGCTGGCCATGCATATTATTGCTTCCTGGACGGGTATTCTGGGTACAATCAAATTATGGTGGATCCCAAGGATCAAGAAAAGACTTCCTTCACCTATCCATTTGGAGTCTTTGCTTACAGAAGGATGCCCTTTGGGCTATGCAATGTCCCTGCAACTTTTCAAAGGTGTATGCTTTCTATATTTTCTGATATGGTGGAAAAATTTTTAAAAGTCTTCATGGATGATTTTTCTATCTTTGTAAATTCATTTGACACTTGCTTGCATCATTTAACTCTTATTTTGAAAAGATGCCAAGAAAATAATCTGGTATTAAATTGGGAGAAATGCCATTTCATGGTTCCTGAAGGGATAGTTCTTGGGCATAAGGTTTCAAGCAAAGGTATAGAAGTTGACAAAGCAAAAATAGAAATCATTGAAAAGCTTCCTATACCTGTTAATGTGAAAGCAGTAAGAAGTTTTCTTGGACACACTGGTTTTTACCGAAGATTCATCAAAGATTTTTCAAAAATAGCAAAACCACTAAGAAATTTGCTAGTGATTGATAATCCTTTCATCTTTGATGACAATTGCAAGCATGCCTTTGAAACTTTAAAAAGAAAACTCACTACAGCACCAATCATCACACCCCCAGATTGGGAATTGCCCTTTGAACTTATGTGTGATGCAAGTGACTTTGCAATTGGTGCTGTATTAGGGCAAAAGAAAGACAAGCTGCATCATGTTATATACTATGCTAGCAAGGTGTTGAATGAAGCACAGAAAAATTATACCACCACTGAGAAAGAGCTCTTGGCAATTGTATATGTATTTGATAAATTTAGACAATACTTGATTGGTTCAAAGGTTATAGTATACACTGCTCATACTACTCTCAAGTATCTCATGTCTAAACAGGATTCAAAGCCAAGGCTTATTAGGTGGGTGTTGCTACTACAAGAATTTGACATTGAAGTGAGAGATAGGAAAGGAAATGAGAACCAAGTGGCAGACCATTTGTCAAGACTATCACAATAAGCTAACCAAGCTTCCCATCCAGTGAACGAAAGCTTTCTAGATGAACACCTTTTACAAATCCAACAAGCTCCCTGGTTTGTAGATATTGCAAGCTACAAGGTTGGAAGGAAGATTCCCCAAGAATTCACCAAGAAATAAGTGAAGAAGCTACTCAATGAGGCCAGGAAATTCTTATAGGATGAACCATTCTTATTTAGGAGATGTCCAGATGGAATGATTAGGAAATGTGTTCCTGAGAGTGAGATGAGAGACATACTATGGCACTGTCATGGCTCAGCTTATGGTGGACATTTCGGGTGAGAAAGAACATCAGCTAAAATACTTCAAAGCAGATTTTATTGGCCAACCATATTCAAGGATGCTAGAGAGTTTGTTCATCAATGGAATGAGTGCCAAAGAGCTGGAGGATTAACAAGAAGGAATGAGATGCCTCAAAACTACATCCTGGAGGTAGAACTCTTTGATCTTTGGGGCATAGACTTTATGGGCCCTTTTCCACCTTTATATTCCTTTAAATACATACTTGTAGCAGTAGAGTATGTCTCAAAGTGGGTGGAAGCTGTGGCAACAACCACCTGTGATGCACAAATTGTCCTTCAATTCCTTAAGAAGCACATTTTTACAAGATATGGAGTGCCTAAGGGTCTTGTCAGTGATGGTGGTAGTCATTTTTGTAACAAATAGATGGAGAAACTACTTCACAAATACGAGGTAATGCATAAAGTAGCCACATCATATCATCCACAGACCAATGGCCAAGCAGAGCTTGCAAATAGGGAGTTGAAGAGAATTGTGGAGAAGACAGTAGAGAACACAAGAAAGGATTGGGCCAGAAAATTATAAGATGCTCTCTAGACATACAGAACAGCCTTCAAAACTCCTATTGGAAAGTCTCCTTTTCAGTTATTATATGGCAAATCTTGTCATCTCCCTGTAGAGCTTGAGCATAAACCTTTCTGGGATACTAAACTCCTCAACCTTGATTCTCAAGCAGCAGGAGAAAAGAGGCTATTGCAATTAAATGAGTTGGATGAGTTTAGACTGGAAGCCTATGAAAATGCTAAGATATACAAGAAAAAAGTTAAGAGATGGCATGACAAAAGGATCTCAAAGAAGCAGTTCAGACCAGGACAGCAAGTACTCTTATATAACTCTAGGCTCAAAGTTTTCCGTGGCAAACTCAAGTCCAAATGGACTGGCCCCTACTTGGTGACAAAGGTTCTCCCTTATGGAAGCCTTGAACTCCTAGATGAAGCAACAAAGAATAATTTCACAACAAACGGTCACAGGGCAAAGCATTATTTGGGAGGCCCTTGGGACAAAGAGAAGGAGATTCAGAAATTAAGTTGAGCAAGAATGAAGGATGTCAAGCTAGTGACATTAAAAGAGCGCTTGTTGGGAGGCAACCCAACCAGAGGTAGTTTTCTTTTCCTAAACTATTTCAATAAAAAGGTTAAGTAGAATTGTCTGTATTGCAATGAGCCAAGTTTGGTGTTGCACACCAAAATAAATTAAGGGTGAATGAAGGATGCTAAGTTTGGTGTTCCACCAAAAATTTCATTTAAAAATATATTTTAACGCTCTGCATAATTGGTTACTAGCACCAAGCAATCAGGGAAGTCACTAAACCATTGTCTGTTTTCTAGTTTTTAGCTTTATTACTTTTAGCAAAAGCACAAGGTTTCATGTAACTGATGCATCATAGACAGTAGCAAGGGACTAAGTTTGGTGTTCCCTCACCAAAGTAAGTTCAAGAATAATTCATGCATGCTAACCATTTGCCTAAGTGCTTGGAAAAATAACCAACTTCCAATAATTTTGCAGAAGAGACACTCAGCCTCTTAAAAGAATCATCACCAAGGGAAATGCAAAAGTAAAAGATGATGATGACAAAAGGAAAGCTGCAAGACACTCCTTAGAGGTTGTATTGTCATAAAATTCACTCTGCTTTGAAATATTCTGAATGAGAAGCTGCTGTTTACCTTGATACTTAGTGCAAATAGTAAAAATTTTGATGTCTGTTAAATGCACTAGTTAAAATACTTGTTATCACTCATTTGCATCAAATTCTGTCTTATTTCCCTTTTGTATCAATAAGAGAAAATGTTTGAAATAGAAAGTGATTGTCCAATGTAGTAGGAATTAGAAAAAAGATTTGTGGTGGTAATTGCTTGATTAGATGATAAGCTCAATAATAAAAACTGCAGAATAGAATATCTCTTGAAGTGTGAACTTAGTTGCTGTTATAAAACCTTTTATTAATGAACATCCCTGAAAAACAAAGAAAAGTAAGAAAGAAAAAGAAAAGAAAAAGCCAAGGATTGGCAACAAGAATGAAAGAAACAAATAATAAGGCTAGACACCAATAGCTTGGACCTTAGGACATATGCCTGTGGTGCTTCTTGTACTAGAATATGCTTGGACAATTAGGTTCTGAGGAGTCTTTTAAAACTTGGTAACTTGGATTAACTAATCCGAGATTACCAACCGAAAGTCCATTATCAAGAGCAACCTAGTTACAAAGCATTTAGTGACCCAAAGAGGTGCTGGACATCAATGTTCCTAAGAAGAATTGTGAGCCAAGTGTCTGTTGTACTGAAGAGGTGTTGAGAAAAACTGAGCCAAAAGGCTGTTGCAACACTTGATACTGAGCTACCATTGAAAAATAAGTTTCTAAGCAGAAGAAAGAAGGAAAAATCTAACAGGGATCAATAAAAGGTCAAGGAATTACAACAGCAACTCTATTGAATCCTCAAATAGACATTTCATATCTGTTAGCTAAGAATAAATTGAGCTGCATCTTGTCTGCATAAAACCCCACAATTCAAATTCTATTACCTGCTAAATAAGGACATATATACTTCTCTATTTTGTTTCATTTCTTCTCATGTTTAGTGCTTGCTTGGGGACAAGCAAGATTTAAGTTTGGTGTTGTGATGACAAGTCATCTTATGCTAGTTTTACAAGCATTTTTCACTTGTTTCATTAGGTTTTATGCACTTTCTTGCACAATAAGTAAGTGATTGGAGTGGATTTTCATGATTATTTTGAATCAATCAAACATCATTTATTTTACATAAAATCATAAGGTTTATGCTATAATTAATTGATTTTATGAATGATGCAAAGACCTTATAATTTTGGTGAGACTTTGATTGCTTGTTTGGTTGCTTGAAGGTGAAAAAACGAAGAAATAAAGAAAGGAAGAATCAAGGAAGCGTTGCGTTTAGAAAAGGAACGCCACGCTCAAAGAGCAATGGCTAGCGTTCACTTTGGAATTGAGCGTGGCGCTCAATTTGTCAACGTTTTCGTGGATTGCAAGCTTGGGTGAGGAAGCTCGTGCCATCATGCACCAAAAAAGCAAAGGGTAGCGCTCAAAATTAGAGTGTAGCGCTCACTAAGTCACCTTTATTGTGACTTTCACACTTGGGAGGCCATCCTAAGCACTAAGCAACGCTCAATGAGTGAACATGGAGCTCACTAAAGGAGCGCTAGAGGAGGGACATTGCGCACCAAATTCACGCACCAAGGGAGAGCACTCAATACTTGAGCGCAGCGCTAAAAAAGAGAGCGCTCCAAGAGAGGGAATTGAATGCGTGAAGGGGCCAGCCTAGGCTAGTGAGCGTAGCGCTCATTTAGCCAACTCAGTGCTCCACTGGGAGGTGAACCAAGCCACCAAGCACCTCAAACCCACTTTCATTCAAAGCCAAACCAAAAAGCCCACTTCAAGTGTTAAATAATGAAAATAGAAAGTGTATAAATAGGAGCAATTCTGATTTGAGAGGAACTTTTACTTCCCATTTTTTTTTACTTTTACTTTTTGCTCTCTTTGAATTTTCTTTTGAATTTGGGGAATTGGTATTAGATCTAAGTTTTTCTTTCTGTTTGTTCTTTCTTCTGCAACTTCTATTTTTCTGTTTTGGGTTTTGAACTCAGATTGAAGAACTCCACTGCAATTCTTCATCTGAGAATCATCTTTTATTTTTCTTCTATATTGTTCTAAGAATTGGAAATAGGATATGAACTTTCTTTCATGCTTTCATTTTACTTCTTCTGCAATTTCTTCTTTTCTGTTTGGTCAAGAGAGTAATGGAGATCTAGATCTGCTTTCTGTTCTTGTTACTCTTCTGCAATTGTCAATTTCTCTTTTAGGATTTCACAATTAAGCTAAGTTTTCTTGCTGTTTTGTTTCTTCAAGCAATTTTCCATTTCTGTTTTGCTACTGAGCTGAATCTCTTCATCTCATAGTTCTTTGATTTGCTTCAATTTACATTTTCTAGCTCAATTTTGAATCCCAGTACCCAAATCCCGTTTCTCTTAATGTAATTTAAGTTTCTTGGCAATTTAGATTCATCAATTTATATTTCTTGCACTTTAAGTTTCAATTATTTACTTTACTTGCAATTTAAGTTTCAGCTCTTTTAATTTCTTGCACTTTAAGTTTCTGCAATTTACCTCTTCTGCACTTTACTTTTCTACCAATTTACTTTCTGCACTTTAACTTTCTAGAATTCACTTTCTGTTAATCAAAATTTCACTCAAATCATCAACTATTCACTTAACTAAATTCATCACCTAACTAAAGTTGCTCAATCCATCAAAATAGCTCTCGAAATGGCAGACAAGTCCATTAAGCAAGCACTTGGAGTTGTGGAGTTGGTAAAAGTGGGGAAATTTTTCCTCCCAGCTGACTTCGTCATTCTAGACATGGAGGAAGATCATAACACTCCCATCATTCTAGGGAGACCCTTCTTAGCTACGGGCAGAGCATTGATAGATGTTGAAAAAGGAGAATTCATGCTAAGAGTGCACGAAGAGCATATAGTGTTTCATGTCTTCAAGAGTTTGTAAGATCCCAATCAAAAGAGTAGTGTATGAAGATTAATTTGAGAGATCCAAACTTGAAAGAGGCACCTGATGAGTCACTCCCAATGCACTTAAGCTCATACTGGGAAAGAAGGGAAGAGGTAGAAGTGTTGCAACAAGCTCAAAGAGTTGAGAAGGAACTACAACCAAAGCCTCCACAAGAAATCCTCAGCAAGAACCTTCCAAAAATTAAGACCCCAAAACATGAACCACCTCCTAGAAAAGAAGAGAGTCCCAAGAAGAAAGTGCCAAGAGGGTGGAGAAATAAAAAAATTTCCACTGAAGGCTTCATACCAGGGGATAAAGTGATGCTAACTTACCAACCAATGGAAACATCTCCACATTTCTCTGGATACTACACAGTGAATAAAATCCTCTCACTTGATACCAGAAGAAATCTCACAGTGAGAGGGGAAGGGCTGAGGCACTATGTTCATCATCCTCCCTAACAAGCGACAACCGTCAAGCTAGTGACGATAAAAGAGCGCTTGATGGGAGGCAACCCAACCTTAGGTAACTCTCTTTTCCTTTACTGTTTCAATAAGAAAGTTAAGTAGATTTATCTGTATTACAAGGAGCTAAGTTTGGTGTTGCACATCAAAGTAATTCAAGGGTGAGTGTTGAATGCTAAGTTTGGTGTTTCACCAAAGATTTCCTTAAAAACACATTGCACCCTCAGCATGACTAGTTATCAGCTCCAAACAATCAGAGAAACTATTTAACAATTGTTTAGTTTCTAGTTCATAGTTTATTTTCTAGTTCATAGTCTGTTTTCTAGTTCATAGTTTGTTTTCCAGTTTATAGTTTGTTTTCTAAATAAAAGCACATGAGGTTTTCTGCATGTATACAATTTGATGCATAAGGCAAGGAACTAAGTTTGGTGTTCACACACCAATCTAAGTTCAGAAGCCTACAGACATACATGCATACTAACCATTTTGCAAATGCTTGGGGAATAAGCAACTTCCAATAACTTTATGGGAAGTCAATCAATCTCCTAGAGGGTAAGATGCACCATCATCCAAGGAGACAAGCAAGTATACAAAAGCTGTGGATGATGATGATAAGGAGAAAGCAAGAAGACACCAAGAGGTTGTATTATTGCTTAACTGTTTCTAGTTTGAAATGCTTTAAATTGGAAGTATAATTGTACCCCTGCTGAGTAGTATCAATTTAGTTATAATTCAATTGTATTCTATTTGTCTGTCTTCTTATTATCATTTTGGGCTGCTAGTCTAAGTGCTTATGCCATGCCATCTTACTTAAGTTGTATGCTTTGTTCTCCATGCTTAAATAAAAGAAAATGTTGTGAAATAGAGAAAGAGTAAAGGTCTATTTTGATAAGAGACAGAATAAGGTTACGTGGTGGTATGTGCTTGTTCATTAGCTGATTTATGAATAAGGCTAGAGATTGGCATGACTTTGAGATATGAATTTGAGTTACATTCCATGAGATTTGACAAATGAAAGAGGTCCATAATAAAAGAAAGAAAATGCAAGAGAAAGAAACAAAAAAAGAAATAAATAAGGCTAGGCACCAATGGCTTGAAATTTGGATATATGCCTGTGATGCTCTTGTACAAAGATAAGCTTGGATAACTAGGTTCTAAGGGGTGCTTCATCACCTGGCAACTTGGATTAACTAACCCGGGATCACCAACCGAAAGTCCACCATTAAGAGCTACTTTGAGACAAAGCATTTAGTGACCCAAAGAGGTGTTGGGCATCAATTTCCAAAGAACAAAACAAGCTAAATGCATGTGATGTGTGTGTGCTAAGGAGAAGCTTGAGCAAGTAAGCCCTTAGGGGTGTCTCAACACCTAGCATCTTGAACCAACTGGGGTGAGAATGCTAGCTGAAAGCTTACTTTAAAGAGTTTCCTTAACACATAGCATTTAGCCTCAGCAAGCAATAAATCTCAATCAAAAGAAAAAGAGCAAGAAAAAACTAAGGACCAAGCAATAACAAGTCTCATTTTTTGTGAAATTCAAGTAAGGATCCAAAGGAGTGTTGATATCTTAGCCACATCATAAAAATCACTGAGACACCATGCATGAAAATCCCATTAACCAAAATTGATTGTCTTCCAATAAGGACTCATATTTCTCTCTCTTTTCATTCATTCTTCTTGTGTTTCACTACTTGCTTGGGGACAAGCAAGATTTAAGTTTGGTGTTGTGATGCATTCGCATTTTAGCTAGTTTAGCTAGTTAATTTAGTCAATTTTAGTTCAATTTCATGCATATTACTCAAATAAATAAGTACTTAAATGGATTCTCTCATCATACTTTGGTAGATTGAGGACTAAATGAAATTTTCTCAATTTCATACAAACAATTGAAGGAAAGTATGAATGAGTGAGTTATCTAAAGATAGTTGCTCAAGGAACACAGCTTTGATGTATTGCTATTCTATTTTGTGATCATGACAAGGGAAGAAGAGCATAGCGCTGCACTCACTTAAACTTGAAGAACGCTACGCTCTCCTGCAGCATGGCTCCTAGCGTTACGCTTTCTTTCAAAGAGCGCTACATTTTTCACCAATAAAGTTTTGCTAGCGACGCATACGCGTGGGTGATGCGTACACGTCGAAGTGGTAATTTTTGAAGACCACGCGTACGTGTGGATGACGCGTACGCGTGGATATGAGCAACCGTCTTCAACCAAGAGCACTAGGTTCTCCACTCAAGAGCGCCTACGATACTTTTAAAAGTGGGATTGAAGATTTTCCATCGATGCGTACGCGTGTGTGACGCGTACACGTGGAAGTGACAATGGTGAAGAGTCACGCGAACGCGCCGGTATAGCAGCAGCGTGGAAGTGATTTTCTGAACTCACACGTACGTGTGGATGACGCGTGCGCATGGGGAGCGCTCTTGGCAAGAACTCTATGCTTGCCAGGAGAGCGCACTGAAGATGACGCGTATGCGTGGAAGACGCGTACGCGTGAAAAGGGCTGCAGAGAGTAATGACGCGCACGCGTATATGACGCTAACGCATGGAAGGTGTTGAAGATCGTAATGACGCGCACGCGTGGGTGACGCATGCGCGTCGATGCCTGAGCGCTCCGTTTTCCTAAAAAGCGCTACGTTCTCCTGGAGAAGGATCCAAGTACGAACTGAAAAGCCCATTTTAAAGAGTTTCCAAGTACACCTGAAAGAAGTCACTGAACTAGTATAAATAGGGATCACCTGGAATCATTGAGGACTGAGTGTGGATCTTCTTTTTCAGTTTTTTTTTTCTTTTTAGATCTCTTTTGTACTTTTGCACTTTTAAATTTTACTTTTCCAGTTCCATTTCTGTTTCCAGTTTTATTTTCTCTTTCCTTTCTATGCTTAGTCTAATTTCCAATTCCAGAATTCTGTTTGAACTTAGAGCAATGATGAACTAAATCCCAATTTTATTAGGGGGATGAGATCTACTGTAATAATAATGAATCAATGAAATTCTTCTTCTCAATTTACTTGGGTAGCTATAGGATAACTTCTGTTTTGATTGTGAATTATTCACTCTAGAAGGGGGTTTAATTCAACTGAACGCTTGTGTGAGCCTCGGAAGGGGAATCACTTGCATTAGAATTGGAGCTCTATCTTTCACAATTCTCTTAACCAACACCATTCAGGAAAAATTGAGGTTTTGAGAGTTTGTGTGGCTTATGGATGAGAGAATGTGCTCTAACTCTTCTCATGACAATTAGATCAAGGAATTGGCAAGATTGATTCTTATTAGAGAGATTGGATTGCCAAGGAATTAGGATCCAATCAATTTCAATCCGCCATAGATCTACTCATATGATTAAGAAAGGAGTTGAGATCCATTTGATTCATGATGGATTATGGTATCTCCAATCCCTGGTGAATTATTCTCTTTGAATTTCTTAAATTTAGATCTCTTTGCAGTCACTTTAATTGAAATTGTTCACTTCTGTTTTGATTCTCATACCCGATTCCTTTATAATTCATGTAATTTAAGTTTCACTGCAATTTAGATTCTGCACTTTTACTTTCTTGCACTTTAAGATTCAGTAATTTATGTTTCTTGCAATTTAAGATTCAATTCTTTTACTTTCTTGCTCTTTAAGTTTCAGTCATTTAAGTTTCTGGCCATCTAAGTTTCAAGCAAGTTACATTCAACACTTTAGATTTCCTGCAATTTACTTCCTGTTGATTCAATTTCACCCTAAGCATCACTTGTTAGCTTGACTAGACTCATCACCAAACTAAAATTGCTTGAACTATCAATCCCTGTGGATCGACCTCACTCTGGGGAGTTTTACTACTTGATGCGACCCAGTATACTTGCCTATTAGTTTGTGCGAATTCAATTTTTCTCCATCACTATCACATGGATATCCTATAAGCATGACACACACAACAGAGCATACAATGAATCATGATCCAGTCCATTCCCCAAGCTCTAATAGGAAAGACCGCTCTGATACCAAATTGTAACAGCCCAACTCCCAGCATGTCATGATCATACTAGAAGCTGAACGTTACTGATGAAGAGAATTATCGTTGGTCTAGAATTTTTGTCAATAGAAAATCAATGTCATTGCCATAGTATAGTCATAAACCAACAAATAGTTCCCTCAATCAAATTTAGAATTTGGTTGTCACAAATTCAACCACAATATAAAGTAACCGAGAGTACTGGTCTCGGGTCTTCCTCAAGAGAATGAGAAAACATGTGCATCAACATTGGTTAGAATTCCAGGGTTGGGAGTCATAAACAAGAATTTAAACTACCAAACTTAACATGCAAAGAATCTTAAAATACAAGAAACTAAATCAAGGCAACTAAAGCCAAGTATAAGCAATTCCAATCAAGTAAGGGAACATATAAATCTACCTCTATTCTAGAACTAAGTAAGCAACTAAACTAACTACAACAAGGATCAAGCAATTGGGAATTTTGGGTTTCAAATATGAATAATAAAAGGAACTCTTGGCTAGGCATGGGAATTGGGGTCACCATCCTTGTCTAATAACCATATCTTAACAATTATGAAGAACCAAGCTCATTACGTCTACTGCTATGCTTGACGTATGTCAAATGGCTTGATCAACATCAATCCATAAGTTCTAAGCTAGCTACTAATTGACTTAGTAGTAGGCTAGTGTCAATGGTTATCAAATTGACCACTAAGGGTTCTCATATCACAAATTCAATTAGACCCAATGACTCAAGGTTGCCCAATTCCCTTAGCCTAGGCTAAGAGTACAGAAAATTACTCCATAATCAAAGGAAACATTTCATCAAACACATGGTATGAATTAATAAAAGACATATTCATATTGCAAATTACTTGGAAATCACAAATACTCACTAACAATTATCAATAGAAAACAACCCAATTAACACTATCAATCATAGAAAACATCAATGCACTAATAGAAATTCAAGATCCGCAAAGTTCATAAAATGAGAATAAAAAGAGAAATAACAAGAGAACACAATTTCAACACAAGATCTAAACAAAATTATAACTAGAGAACTCAAATTAAGTAATTGAAACTAAAATTAACAAAACCCAATTCAGAATTTCAATAAGGGAGGATAAAAAACAAACTAAATCTAGAGAGAAGTAAGAGTTTCTCTCTCTAGAAAACAAGAACCAAAAACTAGCTAAAATTATGTGTAAGGTGTGAATGATTGGATCCCCCCTTCCTCTATCAATTCCTAGGTCTTTTTCATGCAGAATCAAGTTGGATTTGGGCCTGGAGCCTCTCAGAAATCGCCAGCCACGATTTCATTAATGAAGTCACGTGCTGAGCGTCATGCATCCACATCAGCCACGCTTGCGCGTCATCTGAGTTCTGCGAGCCACGCGTACGCGTCAAGCATGCATACGCGTCGGTCACTGCTGCACCAATCCACGCGTGCACGTCGCCTCCAGTTCTCCAAAGCTCCATTCTTCATGTCCCTTCGACTTGTGCATGCTCCCTTTCCATCTTCTAGACTATTCTTGCCCTATAAATCCTGAATCCACTCAGCAAACACATCATGGCATCAAATGGTAATGGAAGAGGATTAAAATATAGCATTTTTAAGGTAAAAGAAGCATGTTTTAACCATGAAGCAAAATTAGGAAGGAAACACAAAACCATGCAATTTATATGAATAAGTGCGGAAAATATTGATTAAACCCCCCAAATTCTACACAAGATAAACCACAAAATTGGGGTTTATCAAACCTCCCCACACTTAAACCAAGCATTTCCTCATGCTAAAAATTAAAAGACCAAAGAACATAGGAGAATGAGGTTTATGAAATGCACTTTTTTACCTACATGGATGCAACTAATGCAAATGCTTCTATCTACTTGGTCAAGAGTAAATCAACTTCCAAGAACACATACATGAACGAGTGGGGCTAATGTAATGTGATAACTCAGGAACTCTACCAATTCAAATATCAAAATGGATTGTGAAGAACTTGCAAGAAGAAGGCTTGTGAAAGCAAGGAACAAGGAGTTGAGCATCGAACCCTCACCGGAAGTATATCCGCTCTAGTCGCTCAAGTGTATAGGTTTGATCACTCAATTCTCCTCTAATCATGCTTTCCAAGATTTGTTTTTCATCTAACAATCGACAGTTATTCGGTGCATGCATACATTCATCATGAGGACTTTTCTTTAGGTTGTAATGGGGCTAGGGTAAGGGTAAGGATGCACATATGGCCAAGTGAGCTTGAAATTTGAATCCTTGATTAACCTAAGCTCTCACCTAACACACATACAACAACCTATATAATTCTAATACACAACCTAACTACCCATTCATTCACTTTTCACACACTCATGCATTCTCTTTTAATTCACAACCCATATACATTGGTTATTATTGGCTTTGCCTTGGGTATTTTGTCCCCTTTTTATTGCTTTCTTTTTCTATATATTTTTGTTTCTTTTATTTTTCTATTTTTTTCTACAATTTTTTTCTATCATTTTTTCTTTTGCTTTTCTTCTTTTGATGAAACATAAACAACAGTGCCAATGCATATGGTTTAAACATTCAATACATGAGTATGTACCTAATTCCCAATATTTTCAATAGAAACTACAAAAAACACACTTTTACTTCTACCAATGTTCCCAAGCTTCCCTCCCACTTAAATGACACACACCCTCACTCGCTTAAGCTAATCAAAGATCCAAATCAGAGAACATTTATTGTTTTTCACTTAGGGATATTGATGTGCTAAATTAAAGAACAAAAGGGGTTTAACATAGGCTCAAAATTGGCTAACAATGGTAGATAAAAGGGTTAAATCTATTTGGGTAAGTGAGCTATTGAAATAACAACCTCAATCATATAAATGCATTCGTACACAAAATAATAGACATATAGAATCAAACAAATCAAAGATTGCAATCATAGAAAGAGAACAATGCACACAAGAATAGAAATAAGTGGTTATATGATGTAACCACACAATTGGGCTCAAAACTCACATGCTTGTGTGTTCGTAGCTCAAAACCTTTTCCAAAATTAATTCCTTCAAGCAAGTATAACAAAAAAAAATTTCTTTAAATTGGTAGGGTGCCCTAAAAATAGTTTCTTGGAAAAGAAATCACCACCTTAACCAAGTAGTCCTAACAAGAAATAACTACCATGCAAAAAGTGTTTAAATACAAAAACTAACTATGCAATGCAAATTATCCTAATTAACAAGAAAAACTAAAATTTGGGTGTTGAAAAGAAGGGTTGTTACCTACGGAAGTCGGTAAACGACCTCCCCACACTTAGAAATTTGCACGGTCCTCCGTGCTATCAATGATGAACAGAGTAGGTTCGGGAGTGTCATTCTCAATGGCTATAGGATTGTGAAACAAGGACGTCTCCTTGTTCACCTCTTGATTACTTCTTTGCCATGATTCGAGGTGGATTCCGGATTGGCGGTTTCCGCCGTAGGTGGATTGGTGAATCTTGCATGAACTTCCTTTTCTGTCTCATCAATGCAGCTAGAGCTCTTCAACCGCTTAGCAAGTGGGTTGGCCTTCGAGGAAGTTTGCACCTTGACGGTTGTTCTTTGAGTTCTTCTCTTGTAGATGGATTTTTGGAGGTATTTTCTTTTCCTTTTTAGTGGTCATCCTAAAAAGGAAGAAAAGAGAAAAACATTAAGCTCAGAGAGACAAAAACCGGGATTAAGATAATGCAAGTGAAGATTAATGCCACAAAGGAGTAAAGTGTTCTGAAGACATGATAGCTGCAACATGTAAGCAAGACAACAAAATGCTCAAGGAGGCACATCACTAGCATGAGATGCAAGAGTAAAAGAGGCATGCAATTATAAAGCATGAGAAGAATAAACTCAAGCATCAACAAACAAAAATGATAAGCACATGCAAGAAAGGTGGTGGTCATAGGAAAACCTTTTGCTCAACTAACTCCAAGACAATGAAGTCTAGAATTGGAAGAATATGGGGTTAGAGAGCATTGAACCATTCATTCTTGGATGACGCTACAAGCATAGCAAACCACAAACCATGAGCAATTGATGATGAAAAATCATGGAAAAGACGCTCAATGCTCATGTAGCGTAAGTGTTGTGAAAAAGAGGCACTAAGTTGAAAGAAAAAGGTCAACAGTGAACAAGTATGTCATTGGCTCTTTTTAACAAACATTTGGTGTGCAAAGTGTAAATAACAAGCAAGTTTGATGAGTTCAAGGGGGATATGTCCCAAAATAAAATATCATCTACTATAGCACAAACAAGCTAAGAGATATGAAATAGTCCACCAATTCAAAAAGTAAATGAGATTCAACACCCATACAAGAAAATAAAAGGTGAAGGTTGTAGAAGGCTTAGAGAAGGGGGGTTGAATCTATGAACTTCTTTTAAGTTAATAAAATAACCCTTTTAAAACAAACTTTCAGTCTGAATCTGTTTGAACTCAGCAACGGAAAATTTATGAGACAATTTATTTTTGTCTCATGAATATCAAAAAACAGAACAGAGCAGGGAAGAGAGAAGCTGACACCATCATGTATCCTGGTTCAGTTGCCTTGTGCAATGCAACCTACATCCAGTCTCCACCACAACAGTGGTGGAATTTCCACTATAGTAAAAGTATTACATACACCAATCCCACAGGATTGACACAATCCTTTCACTCTCAAGTTCTAACCTAACTTGACTTGGTTATGCTAATACCTAACTCTTCACTCTTAGTGCTAACCCAACTAAGAAAGGGATACCTCACTAGTACAAGATACAAGGCACAAAATTAACCTAAAAAAATGTGAAATCACTCTAGGCTTTTCACTCATGTGTATCTCTCTGCCTCTTTTCACTCTTAGGCTTTTTCAATGACTCTCTCATTTAGCCTTTTACCTCAAGAAATTACAGAAAGATAAACATTTAAAAAAATTACAATCTGTAAAACATGAAGGAGATTGATGCTTCAACAGCCTTTTTGCTATGCGATAAACCAGATTTGCTTGCCTCTGATTTAGTTCCTGATTATGGTGGAATGCTCCTTTGACTAGGAAGCACTGTCCAAGTTGATGAACTTCTTCATAGAACTCTTCTCAGAACATAAACCTCAAAAACATAAATTATCTCTCCTTGGCTTCTGAATGATGAAAAATCTTCTTTTGTATCTCCTTGCATGTTGCTGAGTTGCTCTCTCCTAGGTCAACCCTCGAGCTATGTGCTTCAACAACTCACCATCTCATTTTTTAAGTTAATCCTCAAAGTGGGAACTTTGGTTCTGACCTTCCTTTGTTGACCGAAAGCCATAGGATAGCGAAAACAAATATTTTCAATGGTAAACCCAGATCTTAGCCATTGAAACACTACTTGGTCCCCAAGACATAATATTGACCATAGATTTGCAGCAGTGTTGATCAGAGATTACTTTCTTCATTTTTCCTAAATTGGAGTGACAGAGAGTTGGAGAAGAGGAGAAGAAATCACGATGCATGCAAAAGGAAATAAGTTACCTTGACCTCTGCCTTAGCATGATGTAGTTTGAAATGGTTGATTAGACATCTGCCTTTCAAGCTTAATCTTTCTCTTTCTTTCTTCTTTAGTGAACAACTTAGGAACTAAGCTTTCTCTCTCTTTCTTTGAGTTCTGACCGAAGAGGAAAAAAGTGAACGTTGCTTTTGGTGAAAGTAATTTGGAGGGATCAGCTTGGAGTTATGGATATGGACTTGGATTGGTTCTTTTCAGGTTTAGCCCGTTGAATCTTTGCTTTGATTTCTTTGGGCTTCCTTTGTTTGTACAGCCCATCAGCATTGGTTTTATTTTCATCCTATTGAGTTACTGCAACAATGAGTTTTGGCCTGCAACATTTAATCAGAAATAATCAATAATAATTAGTTAGTTTGCCCAATAAAATAATGTTTGTCATCATTAATTATTTTGGTTAATTTCTTAACTCAACAAAAGGAAAGAAAAGAAACAAGAGTAAACAAACAAACAAACAAACAACAAAATTAAAATGCAACGAAAACAAAGAGAGTAAAGTAATTAAATGCAATAGTAAAGAAGGATTTTAAAAAGAAACAAAAGAGAAAGAAGAGAAATGCAACTTTGAAAGAAGGAGAAAGTGAGGTTGAGTATAAGTGAGAAAAGGAGAGAGAGAGAGAGAAAAAGAGAGAAGAGAGGAGGGAGAAATATGGGACCACCAGAGGTGGTGGTCACTGGTGGTGAAGTCGCCGGTGGTAGTGGGCGGAGAAGAGGAAGGTAGGAGAAGGAAGAAGAAAGGAAGAAGAAGTAGAAGAAAGAAATAAAAAAAGAAATGAGGAAAGGAAGAAAACAGGGCAGCGTGCCCTGTTAGCTGCATCAGGAATGCGACGTGCGCGCCTCACCCACGTGTACGCGTGGCGAGCAGGAAGTAGAAGGACGCGTAAACGTCGGCCACGCCTACACGTGGCTAGCAAAAGAGAGAGGGGATGGGTACGTGTCATTTGACGCGCACGCATGGGGTGGGATTGTGCTATTCGCCCAAAGGCAGCACAAAACTCGTGCAACTCTCGAGTTTTTGTACCCGGAGTTGCGAACTCAGCAAACGATGCGTACGGGTCGCCCACGCTCATGCGTAGGTGTGCGAGATGGACAAGTAACGCATACGCGTCACCGACCCACACGTGTGGGAAGCATTGTGCTCCCAGCACGAAATTCGTACAATTCCATCACAACTCTCTGGTTTTTGTCCGAGGAGTTGTGGAAATACAATCGACGTATATGCGTCGTCCACGCCCACGTGTGGGACAACTTTTTTTTTTAAACAACATGAGGGAGACAATTATAGTACAATCTTGGTATTCATTCAAGCTAGATACTTCAAAAATATTTAGAATTTCAGGCAATACTCAAAATCAAGCATTTTTGTTCAAAATTGCCAATTCAACCAATACCAGGATCAATGAAATCCTCATGAAGACTCTAACAAGCACAACAAAATCAACTCAACAAAATCAAACAATCACAAAATCAAATAAAGACTCTAAAACTACATGCAAGAAACTATATACAAGGAGGATCATACCATGGTAGGGTGTCTCCCACCTAGCACTTTTCTTTAATGTCCTTAAGTTGGACGGTCATGAGCTTGAGATCATCTTTTTGGAACATCCTCAAGGACATCCATCTTATCCTTCTTATTGGCCTTGGTAAGAGTGTCCTTCAAGGGAAGATGCTTCCACTTGTCAATTGCACCATGATTGGGTGCCTTGTTTACTTGAGGATATGGAAGTCGTGGAAGCTTCCCCTTTTCCTTGCTAACTCCTCTTATACCCAAATTTCTATTGACATTTATCTCACCATCACTTCCAAAGTGTTCTTCAACTACATCATCTTCAACAATGTCACAACCAAAAATTGAGTGGACCTCTAGAGGTTGCCTCATGGTTTCCTCCAATTTGAACTTCACCACCTTCCCTTTGGCTTCAAATGAGTAATCACCCGAAAATGCATCCAATTTCAACCGGGATGTCTTCAAGAATGGCCTCCCAAATAAGATGGAGGATGGTCTATCCGAATCAATGGGATGTGTCTCTAGGATATGGAAATCCACTGGAAAGATTAAGTCCTGAATTCTCACCAATACATTCTCAAAAATACCCACAACTGAATTTATAGTCTTGTCTGCAAGCACAAACCTAGCTCCGGATCGCCTCAATGGTGCAAGATTCAACTTCTCATAAATCGAGAATGGCATAATGCTCACACACGACCCTAGGTTGCCCAAGCAATCCTTAAGTTGAATCTCACCAATCATACAAGATACCAAGTAAGGACCGGGATCACTATATTTTTCAGGAAAATCATCCATCACAGAAGAAATAGAATTGCCTAATAGATTCATCCCTAGTCCACTAATCTTCTCTTTATGAGTGCACACATCCTTAAGAAACTTAGCATATTTCGGAACTTGATGTATGGCATCAAAGAGTGGAATAGTTACCTCCACATTCTTGAAGATTTACACTATGTTGGGATCAAGCTCCTCATGCTTCTTGGCCTTCTTGGCTAACGTAGGGAAATGTATAGAAATTTGTTCCTCTAAGGTGCTCTTCCGCTTCGGTTCCTTTGCCCTCAATTGTTCTTCTTCTTCCTTTGCAACCTCTTCCTCCTTTCCATCTTCATTTATCTCCATTGTTTCACCAAATTCTACATTAGGAGTATCCTCCGCCAACTTGATAGGCTTGGGTTTAACTTCCTCAAGCATTGTACCACTCCTCAAAGTAATTGCATTGATGCTACCCTTTGGGTTTGGGAGAGGTTGGGAAGGAAGGTTTGATGAGCTAGAGGCTTTGTTGATATTGGTATTGTTGGTAGGAGGTAGGGCCAACCTTGAGAGAATCTCGGCTATGGAAGACATTTGAGAACTCATAATGCTAACTTGTGCAGTGAGAGTCCTGTTGTTCTCTTCATGTTTCTCCATCATAGGCCTAAGCCTTTCTTGCTCTTAGTAGAGTGCACAGTTAGAGTCATCACCTTGGTTGGTGTTGGTGTAAGAAGAAGAGGGTTGATTTGTTTGTTGTCTTTGGTGAGGTGTTTGGTATCTATGGTTGTTGTTTTGGTTTTGTTGTGAGTGTTGGTATGGTTGGTTATGGTGGTTTTGGTTGGTATTGTTGTGATAACGACAGGATGAGTTGCCTTGGTTCCATCTTTGATTGTGGTTGTTCCCTTGAGCATTGTCCCTCCACCCTTGATTAGAGCAATTACCATGGGAGTAATTATTTTGGCATTGAGATTGATAGGGTGGATGGTTGTTATAGTTCACATTGGCTACCACAAGAGTGTAATTCCCTTGGACTTCATGGCATTGGTCGGTGTAATGTGCGGTACTAGAGCATAAACCACATACTCTAGGAGGTCCTTCAAGTTAGAGGATTTGAGGTGGGGCTTGGATGGCTTGAATTAATTGAAATGCCTTTTGTTCCTTGCAAATCTCTATGAGGATAGTGGTCATGTCTTCAAGCACTTTAGTCAAAGCCGATTCGGAAGGAGGTACTTCAACCACACTCTTGGAAGGATTGTTCCTCACCCTCACATGTTGGGTAGCCTTGGCGACATCATTAATCAAACTCTGTGCTTTCGCCGCCGTCTTGTTCTTAGAAAGAGAACCACCACTAGAAGCGGTAAGCAATCTCTTATCCGCTGCACAAAGACCTCTAGTGAAATAAGTAATGAGCAAGTGAGTGTCTAACCCATGATGTGGACAAGATTCCAACAATCTCTTAAATTGAGTCCAATATTCAAAGAGTGTCTCTTGGTCTTTTTGCATTATACCGGAAATTTTCTTTCGGATGTAGTCGGTCTTCTCCAGCGGAAAGAACTTATCTAAGAACTCTCTTCTCAATAGATCCCATTTAGTCACCACTTCATCTGGTTGGGAGTAGAACCACTCTTTTTCTGACCCCTCAAGTGAGAAGGGAAAAGCAAAAACCATGATAGCAATCTCATCGGTACCATGCCTTCGAGCCGTAGAACAAGCAACTTGAAAGTCTCTCAAGTGCCTAATAGGGTCTTGGCCCGATATTCCATGGTACTTAGGAAGCAAGTTAATCAGACTATTATTCAACTCAAAATTTGGGTCAAGATTCGGATACCTAGCTTGCAACGGTTGACGAATGAGGTCCGGTGCTCCTTGTTCGTGCAAGGGAATCCTACGTAGTATGCGAAGATGTATCAGTAGTGCCAACAGAGGAATAGGAAGTTGTGAACTCTAAGTCACTCTCGGTTCTATCTAGTGTTTCGGAGGGTTCCTCAAGAGAGGCCGAAGCACTAGCCGTGTGATCCAACCGCCACCTAGCTTGCCAAGTGTGTAACAAGGTTCTTTCAATTTTGGGATCAAACTCGGCTAAGCTAGAATTCGGTTGAGACCGAGTTATTCAACTTAGAAGTCATAGCTCATGCATTAAAGGAAATCTAAACTAAAAACAAAATAAAGAAAGCAAGTAAACTATCTACAATATTCACATATTCACATAACCAATATCAAAGCATAAATTGCAACCATTCCCCGGCAACGGCGTCAAAAATTTGATGAAGAGAATTATCGTTGGTCTAGAATTTTCGTCAATAGAAAACCAATGTCATTGCCATAGTATAGTCCTAAATCAACAAATAGTTTCCTCGATCAAATTTAGAATTTGGTTGCCACAAAGTCAACCCAAATATAAAGTAACTGAGAGTATTGGTCTCGGGTCATCCTTAAGAGAATGGGCAACTAAAGCCAAGTATAAGCAATTCCAATCTAGTAAGGGAACATATAAATCTACCTCTATTCTAGAACTAAGTAAGCAACTAAACTAACTATAACAAGAATCAAGCAATTGGAAATTTTGGGTTTCAAATATGAATAATAAAAGGAACTCTTGGCTAGGCATTGGGGTCACCATCCTTGTCTAATAACCATATCTTGACAATTATGAGGAACCAAGCTCATTACGTCTACTTCTATGCTTGAAGTATGTCAAATGGCTTGATCAACATCAATCCATAAGTTCTAACCTAGCTACTAATTGACTTAGTAGTAGGCTAGTGTCAATGGTTATCAAATTGACCACTAAGGGTTCTCAAATCACCAATTCAATTAGACCCAATGACTTAAGGTCACCCAATTTTCTTAGCCTAGACCAAGAGTACAGAAAGCTACTCCATAATCAAAGGAAACATTTAATCAAACCATGGTATGCATTATTAAAAGACATATTCAAATTGAAAATTAATTAGAAATCACAAATACCCACTAACAATTATCAATAGAAAACAACTCAATTAACACTATCAATCATAGAAAACACCAATGCACTAATAAAAATTCAAGATCCATAAAGTTCATAAAATGAGAATAAAAAGAGACATATCAAAAGAACACAATTTTAACACAAGATCTAAACAAAATTATAACTAGAAAACACAAATTAAGTAATTGAAACTAAAATTAACAAAACCCAATTCAGAATTTCAACAAAGGAGGATCAAAAACTAACTAAATCTAGAGAGAAGTAAGAGTTTCTCTCTCTAGAAAACAAGAACAAAAGTTAGCTAAAATTATGTGTAAGGTGTGAATGATTGGATCCTCCCTTCCTCATCAATTCCTGGGTCTTTTCCATGCAGAATCAAGTTGGATTTGGGCCTGGAGCCTCTCAGAAATCGCCAGCCACGATTTCATTAACGAAGTTATGTGCTGAGCGTCACGTGTACGTGTCAGCCACACGTACGCGTCATTTGAGTTCTGTGAGTCACGCGTACGCGTCAAGCATGCGTACGCGTCGGTCACAGCTCCGCCAATCCACACGTGCACGTCAGCCACGTGTGCGTGTGAGCCACGCGTGCGCGTTGATGAGTCCATATTTGGCAATATATTTTAGCTTGAATTGGATGGATTTCATCATATAAACTCACACTTATTCACTAAAATAGCATACTTTTGTGTTTGATCCCTAAATTGAACATAAATGTGAAAACATGCGTTTTTGTGCCTAAATTGAGCGATTTAATCCCACTTTTATTCCATTCGATGCCATGATATGTTTGTTGAGTAATTTCAGGTCCTAGAGGAAAGAATGGTTTGGTAGAAGTGGAAGAAAGCATGCAAAAAGGGAGAAAACATGAAGAAAACAAAGGAGAAAAGCATTTCAGCCTGTGCGCACGCACACCTTCTGTGCCCATGCACAAGTGTCAAAATCAACATCTGTGCCAATGCATAGGTCTATGCCCACACACAAGGCAGGGTCAAAATTAGCACCTATGCCCACGCACAGGCTGTGCCCACGCTCAAGGCAGAATGGAAATCAGCACCTGTGCCCACGCACAGCCTGTGCATACGCACAGGTACTAACGCATGACTTCATTAAAAAGTCATGTGGCTTGCATTTGGAGAGGCTTTTTTGCCCATTTCTAATGGCTTGGAGGCATATTTGAAGGGGGAAGCAACACCAAATCAAACCATACACTACCATACTTCATAGAATAGTTTTTAGGAGTAGTTTTAGGGTAGTTAGCTTAGGTTTTCTCTCTAGTTCATTAGGATTTTAATTAGGTTTTCAGTGTAGAATTTTATAGTTCAAGTTTTGCTTTCCCATTGTATATATTTCCTAATTTTCTCTTTTTTGACATTACTTGTTCTACACTTTCTTATATTTTAATGCACTTCATCAATATTTACATAGTCTTGCAATTTTGGATTTCTAGTTGTTAATTTGATGTTTGATGATTATTGCATGTTTGTTTGAGTTGCTTTTATTGATTTTGAGCATTTGTGATTCATAGCTTTCATTAATTTACCAATTTTGCCATATCTTATGTTTATGCCCACTATGTATTCGATAAAATGCCTATTTTGATTACGGGGTAATTTCCACCCCTTGGCCTGGGGAAAATGTGTTTATGGATTACTAGAGCCATAATGTCCAATATTTAGTGATAATTCTTGGGTTATTAGTTGTTATTGTTTCCACTAATGCTAGCTTTTTACCAATTAATTTGGTAAGTTAACTAGGATTTGTTGATTAATAACTATTTTGTTCATTTGACTTATCCTTTGATGTTAAAGGTTGACTTAGTGAGATTAATCAATCACAATTATCATAGTTGTGGTTATGGCAAGGAAGGGATTCCATGACTCATCCCAAGTCAAGGTTTCATTTATGTTTTGAACCACTTTTCAATCACTTTATAGTTTTACTTGTTTATATTACATACATAGTTCTTTTGTTCTTTTATTACTTCATTAATTGCAATTTTGTCTTGTTCTTTTATTTCTTTATTGCTTCCTTATCATTGAAAACCGTTTTGATCTTCACAACCAATTTTATGCACTTGTCGGCACTAATTCCTAGGAAGAACGACCTGGGAGTCTAAATACTCTCGGTTAATTTGATTTGAATTGTGACAATATCTTGGATTAAATTTTGATTAATGATCAATGGTTAGGTTTGGACTATATTTGCAACGTTAATCCTATTTTTAGTGCAAAAATCCAAACCCATGCTTCTGGTTATTGTCAAATTTTGGTGCCGTTGCCGGGGAGCTAGCGTCATGAGTATTATAATTTTAGTTGTTGTTAATATGTAAATAGTGTGAATAGATGCTTTTTGGTTGTTTTCTTATTTTTGTTGGTAATTAGAATTTTGTTTGCTTTGTTGATTGATGTCTTTAGCTTTTATTTTCAATTTTCTCTATGAGTTATCACCCTCTTGGTTTGGAGTTTGGTTGTAATCATTTTGTAGGGCTTGATAACCTCAATTTTGAATTGCATCATGGGATTAGAGCATCTATTTTGGAAGGAGCAACCTCCTCCATACTACAATGAGAAAAACTCTTCCCATTATGCATACTCAATCCAAGGATATAGTGGATTTCATCTTGATCATGCACCTCCACCACCATGTACCTATGACCCATACCCCCAACATAACCCTCAATCACCACATTTTCAAACACCACACCACTACCAACAACCACATCCTTACACACCACCTCAAAACACTTACCAACATGAGTCACCTCCCACACATACAAACTTTCTCCCAATTTATGAACCTTATTCTTCACCCCAATATGAAGCTTTCCCGCCCTTGGCCCAAGACCATCAAGACCTTCAAGATTTTATCCAAGAGCAAGAGGGATTCCAAAGGACACAAGGGCAATTCGTGGCAACCATAGTCGAAGCAGTGAACCGCTTGGTTTAACCATCAGATTTTAAACCCTTTTAAACGAAATCAGTTAATTAACCAGAAATCCAAACTCCCTTTTTAAATAAAAGAATCTTAAAAGCTTCCTAATGGTATGAATGACTAACCTGCTCCAAAAATAGGTTCATTAAGTCTATGCTGAACTAGCTTAATATTTCATACCTTACTAAACCACAACTCAAACCAATCACGGCCTTCGGCTCATCACATAATCAATCATGGCTTCAGGCCCAAATAGCTCAATCACATCCAAATCACCATAACCCAACCAATTTCAGTCACAAACACAAGTAATGAGATTCAAGCACAATCAAGAACAGTTACATCAAGTATAGCAATTAGCAATTAAACATAATTATTCACATAGGCAACCCAATTACAATATGCACAAACAAGTATGATGCATGTCTGGTCCAACTGCAGGTAATAAGCTCATTTGTTGGTTTTGACCCGCACTCGATGCAATCCGATCCTCTAGGTCGGATAAGGCCTTCCCAGAACTTAATCCCAAATTAAGTACTGCATACCCTCTACCAAGTACTCTCAACTTTCAAGGCTAGTATTTACTCAAATCTCAATATAACGCAGGTATGCGAGTTAGGCCTCTACCAAGCATTCAACTTGTAGGGCCGGTACTCTCTTTACTGTAGCCTGTCTGGGAAGCAACAGCATAATACGGGCTTCTCCGCACAATATTTCTCAAACATCGCCCGAAGGCTCATATGTCACATATAACCATACTTTTCATCACTTAGCAATCATCTTTATCATCTCTTCACAATCATAAATCGAGCATCACAGCATCACAGTAATCTCATTTTACAATTCTCTGCTTACTCTGTAAGGTCAAACACGCTACTATATAGCTTTTAACTCCTTTTCTTTTTAACATGTTTGCAAGTTTTTAAAACTTGTTTCATTACCTTACATACCTCTATACCTTCTCTTATATCTTTCCTTAGGTATTTAATAAAGAGAATTAAGGAGTTCTAAACTCAAAACTGCCTTCTTGAGGCTTTTAGGAAAAACTACCTTTTTATCAATATTTTATTATTATTATTATTATTATTAATATAATAATATTTTATTCAACTTTCAAAAATTGTATTCTGACCCTCGAACTTTTTGAAAATCGCATTTTCACCCCCTTAACTTTTAATATTTGTACTTTGGCCACTCAATTTTTTTTAATTAACTTTCAACCCCAAACATTACAATAATTAAATTTTGACCCCAAAATCATCAAAACCAAATGTTTCTCTTGTCCTCCAAAAACCAAAAATATTTTTTTTCAAAAGTTCATCAAATTTCAACTTGATTTTCAACCAATTTTTCAATCTTTTTGGTAACCGATTTTTATCCAATTTTTGCAAAACCAAAGAGAAATGTTTCAGCCATCAAATACACATAAAAAACAAGTCAAATATCTTGATTATCATAGTTGGAAAGCCACGTTTTCCAGCAGCAACAACAACAACTTCACAACCTTCAATAACTTGATTTTCAAGCATTAAAACAACAAGATCTCATGATCAAATCATCACACAAATACTCAAAATCAAGCCTCAAGCAACAAGATCTGATTTCACACTTCAAGAACACAACCAATCATTAATTAATTTACCAAACCTTACCTTAACATCGAAAACAACTTTAGAACCATATGAATCATGATGGCTGAAGCTTCATGATGATGAAGAGAAGGTTTTCCTCACCTTAAGGTAGCTAGAAATCAAGTTTTCTTATAGCATATGGTGATTGAATAAGAGATCCTAAGAGAAAACATAAAGAAAATATCATCAACTTGAGCTTCCACCATGGCCGAAACTTCAAGGAGGAGGAGCAGCCATCACACCTTGATTTACTCTTTGAAAATTGACATAGAAATGAAGAGAAGAAAGAGGTGAACACTTTGGTCGAATTAGATTTTTGATAGGATTTTAGTTTGAGAAAGAACGGAGGTTGAAGCTTGAAGCTTTCATGGAAGTTCTTCCATTTTTCTCTCATAAGATTTTCAAATTTTGGCTTGTCTTGTAAGAAAAGTTGATGGTAATGATGAGCCTAGTGAGCCGTGGGGTTAGGATAAGCATTATCCTAAAGTTTGGTGTAAGAATATCTCAAGAAATGATAATTACTAAAGCTAGATGTATTAGAATACAAGTTTTTCTTACTTTTCCCTTAAGAAACATTTTCTTGGAGAGCAAGAAAGAAAACATGCGGCGGCTATCCCTAGGAGAGCCATGTGTCATAGGGTGCTGAGTCATCAGAATTTAATAATAAAATATCATTTTGAAGATAATTACTAAAACTAGATACATCAGATTTCACTACTAAAGGATAAACATGAGCTTTACTTGTATAAATGATACTAGTAACATGATAATTATGAGAATACAAGATATAGGATAAAGCATTACCATTACTAAGTTCATCTAAGAATGCCGGTATTATCCATTACCGGTAGATTTCTAGCTCAGTTATTTTATTACTATACTTAGATCAATATTAACCACAGTAGAAGAAATAATAAAATAGTATTCCAAATGTAAT
>NC_029787.2:57619381-57627519 GCF_000816755.2 Arachis ipaensis | reverse complement strand
ACAATGTGACTAACCACGGAAATCAGAATTTTGAAATGCGGACCCGCAGTGGCTCAAAAATGCAACTTTTCGTAGCGTGCTTGCAAGAGAGGTGTCTGGTGCAGTCAACCTGCTGACTCAACAGCTTGATAACATAGAAATTGAATCTTACTTGAAATTGAATCAGAATTATACTTCACCTCTTTTCTTAAGTAAGTCTAAGGAATTAGCTGTTAATTAAGTTAAAGAGAAATTAAATTGCCAAGGAATTGGAATTTGATTATTTATGATTCGTCGTGATTAATCTTTTCATACCTCATCTAAATAGACACAAGGATTGTTTTTCTAAGAAGTGAACATTTCTGACACCTTAACTATCTTTGTCATCTTACTTTCTCAACTAATTTTTGTTTGTTTTTGTTAAATTTTCTATTTTCATGCTATTTATTATTGAAACACTTATTCTTGATTTTCTGACAAGAATAGTTAATTGACCATTGTTTGTTTGATCCATTAATCCTCATGGGATCGACCCTCACTCACCTGAGGTATTATTTGATAAGATTCGATGCACTTGCTGGTAGTTTCTGGTTTGTAAAATTAGCATCAATCACACGGGAGTGACCACCCCTGCGCTAACCCCTTCCCAACCACTCCCTTTGACTCGCTTACGCTTCCAATCAGTCTCCAGAATCAAAATCTCCTGGAGGTCATCATCCCCGATGGCCCCTTTGGGACTATCTGCTGTAAGACCATTTGGGAGCTTGGAAAAAAAAACTCCAGAGGGGTTGATTGAGAGGACCCTCAAATCTAACCTCTGGAGTATCAACAAAGCAGCCTTCAAATGCTAGCCTTCAAATACTACAGCGTCGTCAGCCCGATAGCTATTCCAACTACAAAAATAAAGGAAATAGAAAAAGGTATCAAGTTACATGATCGGAAGGCAAATACATAAACTCACAAAGCAAAGAACCTACCGACATAGGACCTACCCACTTTGGGATACCCTAAAACGTTACGAAGATTAAGAGGCCTATCCCTGTTTTTGGGAGATAACCCCTCATAGGTTACCCTCGTAAGATAGGAAGCCCCGGCCCCAAAGTTCCAATACGAGCAAATCCGGTGCTCTCCCTCCAATAATAGCCAGAAGGGATGACAACCTTCGGTGGGACAAACTTTGAACTACTATGCCTTGAAGCCGTGAAAAGAATCTTCAAACAAGTCAAAGATCCGGCAGTTTGTCTAAGCACGGAAGGAGATGTACCCCTTCCTATGTTTCCTGGTGCGCGTACACAAACCCCTACACCTTTTTGTATGGGCAGCACCAGCAAGTGCACTAGGTCGTCCAAGTAATACCTGAGCGAGTCAGGGTCGATCCCACTAGGATTGTGGCTTGAAGCAAGCTATGGTTGTCTTGCAGGTCTTAGTCAGGAGGAATCATAAGAAGTTAACTATCAGGAATTATATGCTGGGAATAGAGTTGTAAGAATAATGTCCGAAAGGGGTAAAACCAATTGGATTAAGTAATAGGAATAGAGTTGAGAGTTGGAGTTGCTTTGTCTTCTTGAATTAACTCTGGTACTACTTTTCTCCTTGCTTGTGAGTGATTTCTTCAATGGCAGGCGATATGTGATTGACACTGGTTTGAGCAGCTGCCAATACTCCTCCGGATCTGAACCCCAGGTTTAGTGCGGATCCATCTCTACTTGAGCGTGAAGCGCGTACAGTCCATTCTCCTTCATGATCCATACTCAAAATGCCACAGACAAGGTCAGATCTTCCGGATCAGAGAATACTGTATCTTTGGTTCTAGCCTCTACCACAGAGACCGTAATCTCCCCGGAAATCGGCTGAACTGATGTCTCGAGAAGTCCCCAACGAAATCATGGATTAGCCGTCTGAGAAACATATATTCAAGCTAGCAGTTCATCATCATTGTTCGATGAAAGACGCACTCTGAACCCATGTAGAAAATGTGATAACCTTATGCCAGTTCAATGCATTCATGGTGATGAAGAACAAATATACATCCTAGAATTAATCAAACACGGATCGAAGAGAAAGAGTAATACTTTTATTAATTCATAGGACTCAGCAGGGCTCCTTCCCTCAACCTAGGAGGTTTAGAAACTCATACTGATGTGAAAACAATGGTAAAAACATGTATGGTGTATGATTTCCCTGAAAATCATGTAAAATACACTTTAAATACTAAACAGATGACTAGTAAGGGTAAAACAGTCTATTTAGTGCTAAAATCCACTTCTGGGGCCCACTTGGTGAGTGTTTGGGCTGAGATTTGATGAGATCCACGTGCTATGAGGTCTCTTGGGCATGGAACGCCAGCTAGGGGGTCTTCTTTGGGCCTTTGGACACTGAACTCTGCTCTTTGGGCACTGGACACCTGAAAGGGGGCAGGAGGCTGGTGTTGGACGCCAGTTTTGGGCCTTCTAATTCGAAGCAAAGTATGGACTATTATATATTTATGGAAAGCTTTGGAAGTCAGCTTTCCATATCCGTTAAGATCGCTGCATTTGGATTTTTGTAGCTCCAGAAAAGCTGTTCCAAATGCAGGCAGGTCAGATCCGAACAGCATCTGTAGTGCTTCCTCTATCTCTGAATTAGTCTTCTGCTCCAGCTCCTCAATTTCAGCCAAAAAATACTTGAAATTGTTTAAAAACACAAAAACTCATAGTAGAATCCAAAAATGTGATTTTAACACTAAAACCTATAAAAACTTAATAAAAATTAAATAAAACACACTAAAAACTATATGAAAGTGATGCCAAAAAGCGTATAAAATATCTGCTCATCACAACACCAAACTTAAACCGTTGCTTGTCCCCAAGCAACTAAAAACACAGTAGGATACCAAAGAAAATTAAGATAAAATAAATTTCTAAGTTTCAAATGAGGCTTAGTTAAAATCAGATGAGTAGGACTTAGTAACTTTTTGCTTCTGAATAGTTTTCGCATCTCACTATCAATTGAAACTCAAAGATGTTGGCATCCTTAGGAACTTAGAATCCATATGATATTATTGACTTTCCTAGTTTTGGCATCCTTGAACACAGCTTTTTGAGTCTTAGTCGTGACCCTAAGCACTCTGTTTTCCAGTATTACCACCGGATACATTCATGCCATAGACACTTTAACTAGGTGAACCTTTTCAGATTGTGACTTAGCTTTGCTAGAGTCCCCAGATAGAGGTGTCCAGAGTTCTTAAGCACACTCTTTTTGCATTGAAACACAACTTTAACCACTCAGTCTCAAGCTTTTTACTTGACACCTTCACGCCACAAGTACATGGTTAGGGACAGCTTGGTTTAGCTGCTTAGGTCAGGATTTTATTCCTTTGGACCCTCCTAACCACTGATGCTCAAAGCCTTGTGCCCTTTTACCCTTGCCTTTTGGTTTAAAAGGTTACTGGCTTTTTCAATCTGCCCTTCTTTTCCTGCATTTTTGGATAGTAATGGATTTTTCTGCTTTTTTTTCTTTTCGCCATTTTTCTTTCTTTTTCGCATACATGATAATCTTTTTTTCTTTTGCAACATGCTTTTTCTTTTTCCTTTTGCTGCTTTTTCTTGTTTCAAGAATCAATTTTCAGATTTTTCAGATTATCAATAATATTTTTCTTTTTTTCTTATTCTTTTAAGAGTCAACATTTTAAAATTTCAACTTCAAATATGCATTGTTTAATCATACATTCAGAAAACAAAAGCAATTAACACCCCATCAAACTAATTAAACTAATCTTATTTTAAATTTGAAATTCACGCATCTCTCAATTCTTTTCAAATAAAAAAATTATTTAAGCAAGGTGAGAGATATATGGAATATTTTACAACTTTTTAAGACATCAATGCAAATGATCATGCAATTAGGACAAGAAAACAGATAAACAGACAGAAAATAGAAAAATAACGGGAAAGGAGTAAAAGAGAACGAATCCACCTGAATGATGGTGGCCAGTGTTCCTCCTTGAGGATCCCGTGTAGTACTTGATCTCTTCTATGTTACTCCTTTGTCTTTGTTGAGGCAGCTGCACAGGCTCATGTGCATGCTCTCTAGTTTGCTCCATCCTCTTCTTCTATAATTAAGAGTGGTAGAAGTTACAAAGCAAAGCTTTTATAACACCAAACTTAAGAGTTTTGCTCGTCCTCGAGCAAATATGATCAATGGGGAAGAAGGTGGGGTAGGTGGAGCTTCTGTAGGACCTCTTGGTCCTGAGAGGCTAGAGAATTCCAGATTCCTTGCTTCTCTGCACTGGCATTTGAACTCCCAGGGGCTGCTCCCTGGCTGGCGTTCAACGCCAGCAATGCTCCCCTCTTGGGGCGTTGAACGCCCAAGAGGGCTTCCTGACTGGCGTTCAACTTTAACACTCTTCCTGGAGTATTCTGTTTTTACTACTGTGAATTCTGTCTCTTGGCTGATGCATATGATCATGACTCTAAGACTGAAAGAAAAATAAAATGAAAATAAAATAAATAAAGTTGAGTAAAGTTGGATTACCTCCCAACAAGCGCTCTTTTAAAGTGACTAGCTTGACCTTTAGCTCCTTAAGGAGGTGAGTATAGGCTCAAATTTTTGCTCCTGACAGTGAATTTTCTTCTTGTCCTCTCATGAATGAGCTCTACATGCTCTAGAGATAGGACACGGCTCACTGTATGTGGTAGGACTGGATTCTTAGTGAAGACAACTCTCATGCCAGGTGAGAGGCCTTCAGTTGGGACTTTCTTGTCCTTCCAGCCTTTAGGTACTTTCTCTTTAGTACCTTTATGCTTAGAGCTTGTTGAGGGATGCCCAACACCAAACTTAGAATTGATGTCTGGGGACTCTGCAGAGCTCTGCTTAGAAAGAAAGGGTTTGCACACTAGGTGTTGCACTGTTATCTCTCTTTTAGAAGGAGAGCTAGGATGAGGCATTGAAGAACGAAACTCTCCGCGATCTAGAATTTTCACAAATAAGTTCCCTGTTGTAAGTATAGCTTCTAGACCAACAAGAATTCCTTTCTTACAAACGTTTTGGTTGTCACAAGTAACAAACCCCTTAAAAATTGATAACCAAAGTATTCAAACCTCTGGTCGTCTTCTCAAGGAGCTGCAGGGAGGTATGTTCTTATTATTGGTTATACGTCTTATAAATTGGGGATTTTGAAAGTGAGGAACAGGTAATTTAAATAACAAGGAAAATAAATTGCAAGAATTAATAAGTTAATATTTAATAAAACTCTTGGCAAGGTATGAAAATTCAAAAGTCCTATCCTAGTTACTCCTATGAGAATGGAAGTTAATCCCACTTAGTTAACCCTTATGAAAGCAAGGGAAAGTCAAGTGAACTAATTAGTTAGATTCTCAAGTCCTAGCCAACTCCTAAGAAAAGACTAGAGTTAGTGGAATACCAGTCAATTAGCCGACATAACAACCAATCACAGATAGTTGATAACTCAAGAGCTTTCAGTTAATCAATTAAAGCCAATAATATAAAAAGCTAAATAAGAATCATAAACTGAAATACCTCAAATTATATTAAATAGAATATTCAAATCTAACAAGAAAAAATTCATAAATTAAATTGGAGAAATAAATAAAAGGAACATTGAACCTGAGAAGAAGTTGAAATAATAAGTTGAAATAATAAAGTTGAAATCCTAATTCCTTTAAGAGGAATCCTAATCCTAAATTCTAAGAGAGAGGAGAGAACCTCTCTCTCTAAAAACTACATCTAAAATTATGAAAAGTGAATTATGAGCTGATTATTGTGAATGGATGCATTCCCCCACTTTATAGCCTCTAATTTGTGTTTTCTGGACCGAGAACTGGGTCAGAAACAACCCAGAATTCGCTGGTTTCAAATTCAAACACGCTGGTTTTTCGCTACTGCGATGCATCCGCGTAGATCACACGTTCGCGTCACTTATCGTCAGAGCAACTATGGCAAATTATATATCAAATCGAACGCTAATCCCTCTAGCATTCTGGGCATTGAATGCCCAGCAAGGATGTCCTTGCTGACGTTCAACGCTAACTTCCTTGGGCTGGTGGGCGTTGAACGCCCAGGGAAGGCTTCTTCACTGGCGTTCAATGCCTTCCCATTCTCCTCTAATTCAACCTCAACCTCCATGGTTATGTCCTTGTACTCTTCTCTAGGATTAACCTCAGTATTACTGGGAAGAGTTTCAGGAGGGATCTCAGGGATCCTCTTGCTCAGTTGACCAACTTGCTCTGGAAAGCTCTGGAAGTCAGCTTTCCATAGACGTTGAGAGCGCTCCATTTAGACTTCTGTAGCTCTAGAAAAGCTCTTCCAAATGTAAGCAGGTCAAATCTGGACGGTATCTGCAAGTCAGATCGGATAGCATCTGCAGTGCTTCCTCTGTCTCTGAATCAGGCTTCTGCTCCAGCTCCTCAATTTTAGCCAAAAAATACCTGAAATTGTCCAAAAACACAAAAACTCATAGTAGAATCCAAAAATGTGATTTTAACCCTAAAACCTATAAAAACTTAATAAAAACTAAATAAAACACACTAAAAACTATATGAAAGTGATGCCAAAAAGCGTATAAAATATCCGCTCATCATTTTTCCTCCTTATGCGGAATGGTACATAAGAAGAAAAATATGAAGTCCTCAACCCGAGCCAGCATCTCCAAAAAACTCCACACCAACTTGAAGATCCAAATAGCCGCCCAGCTATTCGGATGCAGTTGAGACGGTGCCGTGGAAACCCGGTTCAAAAGAGCCATCTGGAATTCAGAAAAAGGGTAATTAAACCCTTATTTTAGTAAACAAGGGCTCGTGCACCCAAATCCAGTCTGGGATTCAAGGAGAATCCAAGTTGAGGTAGCAAATCCTCTCATTTTTGTCGGTGAGCACCAGCTCATATTGCCCCGCCTCCTCGCCACCTTCCAACACAGCCCCTTCATCCTGGTGCCTTTGGAGGTCCCCTCGTCTAGTCGAGAAGGCGTGCCCGACACATCAGATGTCACTTAATGGTAATGGTTCGCACATCCCCTGCCAAAAAAATAGGACCCAGATTCCCTTGCACTCCCCTCCGTTGCATCATACCTATATCCAAATAGGGTTTCTCACTGTCAGCCCACTACCTAGAAACGCAAAACACATAAGGAATTCCTACTTGTACCAAAACCACAATTGAAACAACAACCAAAAACTTAAAACTACACCCAAATGCAGCACCAATGGAAAGTTGCAGCGAGTGTTCGCACAAAGACAGTAATAAGATGAATAGAAGAAAGAGGAGGGAACAATTATGAACAAAGGAAAGGAAAATAAAGGCTCCAAACCTTTCAAATAAAAATGAAAAAAGATAAAGGGAAAATAGGAAAGAAAAGGAGAACCTCTCTGTTCGTATTTAGGCGTCATTATGACTCCTAAGAAAACCACAACCGACGTGATACCCCCTCGAGATATGCAAACCACCAGGTAGCGGGACTCCTAAGCCCTCCACGGGCTCCCGACCTCGGCCAGGAAAATTTGGACCTCATTACCAGCCTCAGTGACTACACGGTAAAATGAACTCCTCCAACGATGAGATTGAGCAAGCACACTCTCTTGCTTCGAAGGCAACTGTTTCGGACCTAATCCCCAGATCTCCCGTCGGAGCAGCTACAACCCCACCCAAACCTGGGCCACTGCCACAGCCAAACTGGCCCAAAAACCATAAACCGCTAACAAAACATTTAAATTCAAACACTTTCCTTATCTTAGCCAACAAGATAAGATAAGATAACAACCTCAAACTATATAAAGGGAGCCAAGGGCTCCTTCAAGGATGTTACACATTCCTAACCCTCAATTATACCTCTTAGATCCATCACCACCAAGGCCGATAGATCCCTGATCCTCCTCTTAACCCATACTAGTGAAGTTATGTATAGAGTATTTTAAATTTTTTTCAATAAATACAGAACAAGTATATCAAAAATTTAAGTTTTTTTATATTTTTAATAAAAAAAATTTCAATTTGTAATCTTAACATATGACCTTGAATACAAGATAGTTAAATTCTTAAATTAATTGTTAGTCATTAATTAGATGTTAGTAATTGATAACCAACCTTAACATTAGCCTTTGATATTTGAAATTTGGATATTTCTTGTTAATTGTTATTTGATAGATGAGATTATAAGATATTAATTG
>NC_029787.2:57611475-57618450 GCF_000816755.2 Arachis ipaensis | reverse complement strand
TACAGTTGAACTGGCTGAACTACTAAGGCTGTATTTGGTTTAGCGTTGAAAAAGAGAAAAGTGTGTTTAAGTTTCTTGAACATTTTTTATGTATTTGGTTACTTTTTCTCCTCTGAACATATATGTGATTTCACATCCTAAACCCACTTTATGTGAAGTTTATAATATGTTTATTAGTGTAATTTGTTATAATATGAATTATTTTTTTTCTCAAAGACAGTCATTTTATTAAATGGAAAATTTGGCTTGGTCCTCAAAGGACAACAGAAACTAAAGAGGTGGCACTCGCCAATACAAATAATTCATTGATTAAAGAATACTGAGAGATACTTAAAAAGAAATTAGACTTGAGAACTAGCAAAAGATAGCTCTGTAAAACTCGTCTTTGGCTCTAGTGGCAGCTTGAGCAATCTCCAAGCTTGAGGAGTTTTTGCCTTCAAACACCTTTAAGTTTCGAGCTATCCATATTTGCCAGAGGGTTATTGCAGCAAGACATTTCCTTCGAATACCATTGTCGCTTGAACCCAAGTTCTTCATATTCAAGACCCACCATTTTCACAACTCGTCATAAACTCCAGGTATGTTAGCAATTCCAATTTCTGACCATACTTGAGCTGAGTGTTGGCATGTAATTAAACAGTGCAGAATAGTTTCTTCCTCAATTTGACATTTGGGGCAATTCTAACTTGCAGTTTCTTCCTTACAGGTATGCCACCATGAACCGCTTTTCAAAGAAAGAGCCTGACCTTAGCTGGACATCTAAGTTCCCAATTGAGCGCCATAGCTCCTTCTGGTGGAAAATTTCTGGAAGGTACTCCTGAGCTGGATAGAAGAATTAGAACTAATCTGATAACCGGTACTTACCGAGTAAGAGCCCTTTTTTTCCTTCCCCCATATAAGCTTGTCTTGTTCACCAGTTCTAGGAGTTCGCAAGATATTTTGAGCTACTGTATCTGTGAAAGTGTTACAGATTAGGTCTTCATTCCAAGAGCCATTAGGAAGCATTAGCTGATGGACCCATATTAGGTTATTATTTAAAACATTCATCGATTCTTTCTGGATTCTGCCTTTATTGTTTTCCCAAACATCCTCATAAATTTGGACCTGAGTGATGTGCGGAAAACGATCCGACACAAAACTCACCGGCAAGTGCACCGGGTCGCATCAAGTAATAATAACTCACGTGAGTGAGGTCAATCCCACAGGGATTGAAGGATTGAGCAATTTTGGTTTAGTGGTTGATTTAGTCAAGCGAATCAAGTGTTGGTTGAGTGATTTGTGATTAACAGAAATTAAATTGCATGAAAAGTAAAGGGAGAGGGGTAAATTGCAGAAAATTAAAGAGAACGGAAAATAAAAGTGCTGAATCTTAAAGAACAAGAAATTAAATGGCAGAAACTTAGAATGCAAGAAATGTAAATTGCAAAATCTTAAAGTGCAAGAAATGTAAATGACTTGAATTGTAAAGGGAATGGGGAGTTGGATTTGCAGAAATTAAACAAGGAAATGTAAAATTGCAACAAGCAGAGGAATAGAAGAACACTTGGATTTAATCAGATCTAGAAACAGAATTGTAAATGAGCAAAACAGGGAATGGGAAATGGGGAATTCGGACCTCAGGACCCAAGAGACTAGAAAACCAAGTCTAGATCTCAATGCCTTCCTAGATCCAACAAGAACAATTGCAAAGGAAATTGTAAATTGCAAAGAAAGTAGATGAAAAGCAATGAACCGAAACTGAAATTCAATTAAGCATAAAATTAAACAAGATCCCAAGGTGAGATTGAAACATAATTTCTTCAATTCTCTACCCAAAATCCAAGACAAGAAAAGTAAAAAGTGCTGGGCAAGAACAAGGAGGAAGAGAGATCAATTGTCCTCCCAAATTCTCTTGAATTAAACAACAATGCTGAGAAAAATAAAAGTGAGCTCTGAGCAAAACTGAAAAGAAAGCTATTCTGAAAAACTAAAAGGGAAGCTCCCCAAAAACTTCAAATCCTAAGCTATTTATACACTTTCTTCAAATGATCATTAAGCCTTGAATTGGGCCTTTAGCCATGATGGAATTGGGTTGATAGTGGCCTCTGCTGATTGCTCTTGGTGTTGGGAGGAAATCCATTAGTGAACCAGGCCATGAACCATTCACGTTTGAGCCAACGTTTGAGGCAAACGTTGACTCAAACGTTACTTGAGTAAAATTATGCAGCTAGGCCAAGATGCTGTCATCCACGTTTGGCTCAACGTTTGAGGTCAAACGTGAGCTCAAACGTGGACCTCCCTTCTTGTATGCTTCTTGGGGGCTACTTTGTCCTCTTGTTGTGTTGCCAATTTTGTGCCCAATAGAGACTATTATATATGGTTGGAAAGCCCTGAATGTCAGCTTTCTAACCCACTTGGAATCACCTCAATTGGACATCTACAACTCAACTTATTCTTGTTTGAAGTATGCCCTTTCATGCTGTTTGGTGCCAATGTTTGACCTCACGTTTGAGTCAAACGTTGGCTCAAACGTTGCTTATCGTGCTTTTTCTTTCTTCTTTCATATGTTTGGTTGTTGGTATTCCCTGTCTCCATGTTTGTTGTCTGTTGTCCACGCCAAAATCCAGCTCTATTCATCGTTTCTTCTACTCTATCTTCAAGCCTCATAGCATTACTTACTTCAATCTCACTTTTCCCTTTGAAGTACTCATCGAAAGTTGGAAATGCTGGATCCATGTTGTGTAGATGCTCTCCGATGTAGTTCAATTTAATTTGACTATTTATGTTGTAGTCGGCTTGGACTTCATATCTTGCCTCTTGGAGGGTTGTGAACTCTTTGAGAGCCCTCATATTTTCAGCTTGCATCTGTGCCAACTTTCCAAATGATTCGTGAGCTTGAAAAGCATGCTCCTCTTGCATCACTAAAAATTTTGACTCAAACTCATTTTGTTTGTTCATCATCCTCAGCTGCCATTCCTCCTGCTCTTGTTGGTTTTTCATGTACTGTGAATGGTATTCCTCTTGCCTTTCTTGAATTCTCATATACTGTTGTGATAATCTTCCAATTGCTTCCTGCATCTGTGTCATATCCAGAGTGTTGTGTGGTGGAATGTGTTGCTGTTCCTCCTCCTCTTGTGATCCTTCTTCCTCCATTGGTTCATTCCTTTGCCTTCTTCTTGGTATTCTTCAGCTTTGCTGTGCTTCAGTAACAACCATCATTCTTTCAACGGTTATAGACATGCCCGGGTGCAACCATGTTGGGTTTGCCTCCTCCATTGGCACTTTGGCTCTCATGCATAAATGCATAATGGTGCTCGGGTAGTGCAGGGAGTGTGCAACTTTTTCGTTTATGTGCATGGCTTGAAGGTGGTGTTTTATACTCATTTGATTGAACAATGGAGGGTTGGGATGCAATTAGATACTTTGCAAATCAACGGCATGCATGCAAGTTGAATAAGGACAAAGCTTGCTTCCTTAATGGTTTTCAACGTTCTCTTTCCAAGAGTGTGCAGAATCACTCCTTGAAGCATGTGATGCATCTTTGTCTTCATTCTATGCCCCTCCTTGTCTTGTCCCTTTCATTGAATATTCTTTGACCACCTAACCATCACAACAAGACAACAAAGATAACATTATCAAATCTTGGCAAGAAAGCTTATTAAATTACTATGTGAACTCTCATTCCTTATATCCATTTTGACCGTGACTCTTCTCTCTTTTTTTTTCTTGGAGGACCAAACTTAATGTTTGGCCATATAACCCAAAATATTTCTTCCTCCAACTAGTAGAGGCAGCAATGTTTGAGCCAACGTTTGCCTCAAACGTGAGGTCAAACGTTGGTCCAAAAAGAAGAAAGTTGGAGCTCCTGGGCACAGCAACGTTTGAGCCAACGTTTGACTCAAACGTGAGGTCAAACGTTGGCACCAAACAGCATGAAGGGGCATACTCCTGTAAGTTGGAGCTTGATCCATTTCGGTTCTTGGGGTGTTGGCATAAAATTCCCATATAATGTTCGCATTAATCTTAGTGATTGGTGAAATGAGCTCTTCCCACCTCCTTTTCCTAATCTTGGTTTTCATTTCTTGGCACTCATCGTCCAGCAATAGGAGTGGAACCTCTGGATATATTTTCTTCTGCCTCATCCATTCAAGTTGTAGTTGATGGTACCAAGATCTAAATTTCCATCGATCAAATTCATGGGTGCTTTCCTCAATCATAGGCTCTTTTCCTCTCCTTCGTTTGGTTCTTGAGGAAGAGGCCATGATTGCTTAATTGGTTGATCTTTTTGAGGGTAGAGGAAGTGTGAAGAAAGTTGGAGATTTTTATGTGTTTTTGACAAAGGAATATTTGAGGCCCAGCTTAGATGGTGAGGAATGATGGATGAATTGGAGTTTGAATAGTTGAAGTGCAGGGAGTGTGCAACTTTTTCGTTTATGTGCATGGCTTGAAGGTGGTGTTTTATACTCATTTGATTGAACAATGGAGGGTTGGGATGCAATTAGATACTTTGCAAATCAACGGCGTGCATGCAAGTTGAATAAGGACAAAGCTTGCTTCCTTAATGGTTTTCAACGTTCTCTTTCCAAGAGTGTGCAGAATCACTCCTTGAAGCATGTGATGCATCTTTGTCTTCATTCTATGCCCCTCCTTGTCTTGTCCCTTTCATTGAATATTCTTTGACCACCTAACCATCACAACAAGACAACAAAGATAACATTATTAAATCTTGGCAAGACAGCTTATTAAATTACTATGTGAATTCTCATTCCTTATATCCATTTTGACCGTGACTCTTCTCTTTTTTTTTTCTTGGAGGACACCAAACTTAATGTTTGGCCATATAATCCAAAATATTTCTTCCTCCAACTAGTGTTTTTGAAATCTTAATGTCACTCTTGGTTATCTATTCATAAGGAATGCCTAAAAAAATTACCTATGATCATCGGTGCATGATTTTAGTTTCATTAATTAAGAACTGTTCTTTTGAAAGCTCTACATATGCAGACACCAAACTTAATGTTTGGTCATATGCTTTATCAGAATGACTAAGCATATGGTCTAAGATTGTTTGAAAAACTAATTTGGTGTGCTCGAAGGCACACCAAACTTAGAAGTCTTGGCATATGTTTTAAAACAATGTTTGCACTCATGAAAAAAAATATCATGCTGGATGATCATAGCTTATTGAATTTAAAATAACAGAAATCTTAAATCATGGGTTGCCTCCCATGGAGCGCTCTTTTATTGTCACTAGCTTGACATTGGGGCTTTCTTTTATGGTGGTTGATGGTTGTAGTGCCTCAATTTGTCCCCTCTGACTGTGAGCTTCTTCTTTGTTGCTTGATGTTCTATCTTAGCATGTTCTAGTGAGATTATTTTGCTCACAGTATAGTAATCATCAGTCTGTTGGCTTGCTCCCAGTTGTTGATAGACTAACTGCACTTTGTCACCTTTGGAGAGCCCTTCTGTTGGGATTTTTTTATTCTTCCACCCTTTGTGAGCCTTCTTCTTGTTTTTCTTCCTTTTTCTTGTTAACCTTTCTTCCTTGACAGTAGCTTTAGTTGTGGCACTTTTCTTCTTGGTTATTTTCCAAATTTCTTTTTGAGTGCCTTCTTTTCCTTGCATCTGTTCATTTTTTTTCTTTACTGAAGTGTTGATTACTTGCCTTGAGAAACAGTCATTGATGACTTGGCTTCTTCCTTTAGAATTTTGTCATTCTGGGAACACTTTCAGAGTAATGCTTTCCTCATGCATCCTAAGAGTTAGTTCTCCTTGCTCTACATCTATGATGGCTCTGGAGGTAGCTAAGAATGGCCTTCCCAAGATAATCAAATTGTTTCCTTCTTCTTCTGTTTCCAAGATTACAAAATCCGCAGGATAAATGAACTTGTCAATCTTAACTAGAAGGTTTTCGATCACTCCTTTGGGATGTACTACTGACTGGTCCACCAATTCCAATGACATCTGTATTGGTTTCACCTTCTCTATGCCAAGCTTTTTCACTAAAGAGGATGGGATCAGATTTATGCTTGCTCCTAAATCGCACATCCCCTTGTTGATAAATAGACTTCCAATGGTACAAGGTAAGAAGAAACTTCCCGGATCTTCCAACTTGGGAGGAAGTCCTTTTCTGATGAGTGCACTGCATTCTTCAGAGAGAAGTACAGTCTCCTTCTCCAGCCAGCTTCTTTTCTTGTTAATGAGTTCCTTCAAGAACTTGGCATATAAGGGCATCTGTTCCAATGCTTCGGCCAAGGGAATATTGATTTCTAGCTTCTTGAAAGTTTCCAGGAATTTGTGGAAGTGTTGATCTTTGGTTTCTTTGTTGAACCTCTGAGGGTATGGTAGTGGAGGTGTAATGCTCTTCTCCACTTGCTGCTATCCTTGAATCACTTCCTTTGAACTATGTGGCTGGTTGTCTTTCTCTTTGAGCTTCTCTGGGGCACTTCTTCTTGTTGTCATGTCTTCATTGCTAGTTTCCCCTTTCTCTGATGATTCTTTGTTGCTATCCAAAGGCTTCTTGGTTACCTCCTTGTTGTTGTGTATCAATGTTTTTCCACTCTGTAATTGTATAGCTTTGCACTCTTCTTTTGGATTAGGAATGGTGTCACTCGAAAGTGAGCTTGAAGGTTTCTCAACAGAAATCTGTTTGGAGATTTGCCCAATCTGCCTCTCTAAGCTCTTCATGGAAGCTTCATGGTTCTTGGTTGTCATTTCTTGGTGCTTCCACATTTTGTCTATCAAAGTTTCCAAGTTAGTGAGTCTTTGAGATTCAGGTGATGCTCGTGGTGGGTTGTGAGATGTGGATGGTGGATGGGGGGCATTTTGGTTGGGGGGTTGGTTATTAGATTGGTAATGGTTGGGGTTGGGGTAGTTGTTTTGAGGCTTTCTGTAAAGGTTTTGGTTAGTTTGCTGCTGCTGGTTGTAGTTTTGGTTGTTTCTTAAATTATTTTAGTTTGAGTTCCTCTGCCATGGTTGTTGGTTCTGGTTGTGATT
>NC_029787.2:57594594-57611034 GCF_000816755.2 Arachis ipaensis | reverse complement strand
CACTTCAATCTATTGCTAGAATGAAGTTTAGTTTAAGCGAAAATTCGAACAGTTAGTGGGTTAGTCCACAATTTAGAAAAGAAAAAGTGCTTGATCTAGATCTCCACTTCACGTAATCATTGTCAATCTAATCAATCCCCGGCAACGGCGCCAAAAACTTGATGTGCGGAAAAAGATCCGACACAAAACTCACCAGCAAGTGCACCGGGTCGCATCAAGTAATAATAACTCACGTGAGTGAGGTCGATCCCAGAGGGATTGAAGGATTGAGCAATTTTAGTTTAGTGGTTGATTTAGTCAAGCGAATCAAGTGTTGGTTGAGTGATTTGTGATTAACAGAAATTAAATTGCATGAAAAGTAAAGGGAGAGGGGTAAATTGCAGAAAATTAAAGAGAACGGAAAATAAAAGTGCTGAATCTTAAAGAACAAGAACTTAAATGGCAGAAACTTAGAATGCAAGAAATGTAAATTGCAAAATCTTAAAGTGCAAGAAATGTAAATGACTTGAATTGTAAAGGGAATGGGGAGTTGGATTTGCAGAAATTAAACAAGGAAATGTAAAATTGCAACAAACAGAGAAATAGAAGAGCTATTTATACACTTTCTTCAAATGATCATTAAGCCTTGAATTGGGCCTTTAGCCTTGATGGAATTGGGTTGATAGTGGCCTCTGTTGATTGCTCTTGGTGTTGGGAGGAAATCCATTAGTGAACCAGACCATGAACCATTCACGTTTGAGCCAACGTTTGAGGCAAACGTTGAATCAAACGTTACTTGAGTAAAATTATGCAGCTAGGCCAAGATGCTGTCATCCACGTTTGGCTCAACGTTTGAGGTCAAACGTGAGCTCAAACGTGGACCTCCCTTCTTGTATGCTTCTTGGGGGCTACTTTGTCCTCTTGTTGTGTTGCCAATTTTGTGCCCAATAGAGACTATTATATATGGTTGGAAAGCCCTGAATGTCAGCTTTCTAACCCACTTGGAATCACCTCAATTGGACATCTACAACTCAAGTTATTCTTGTTTGAAGTATGCCCCTTCATGCTGTTTGGTGCCAACGTTTGACCTCACGTTTGAGTCAAACGTTGGCTCAAACGTTGCTGCCTCCAGGGATGCCAACTTTCTTCTTTTTGGAGCCAATGTTTGACCTCACGTTTGAGGCAAACGTTGGCTCAAACGTTGCTGCCTCCAGGGATGCCATTTCTCTTCTCTTTGGCGCCAACGTTTGACCTCACGTTTGAGGCAAACGTTGGAGCAATTATAATGCAAGAAAGTGCATAAAACTAAATGAAAACAAAAGAAAAAGGCTAGTGAAACTAGGCTAAGATGACTTGTCATCACTGAGTACCTTTTCTGATTTGCTAGTTCAAATCTTTTTCGAGCACGTTTCTGCCTTCAAGAATGCTCCTCCAAGCCCAAGAGGGGTTCTGACCAATCTGGGCATTCATGAAGGGGGAATAGGGAAAGTATTTGGCTTTGTAAACTCGGTGCAGAAAAGAATCAGTTTTCTTTAGTATCCTTCAACTTTGCTTTCCCAACATTGCTAAATTAAAGGCTTTCAAGTCCTTGAAACTCAATCCTCCTTAATCTTTATTTTTGCAAAGAGTGTCCCACTTAATCCATTGAAGCTTTCTTTCATTACCCCTCTGACCCCACCAAAACTGCATCATTTTCCGTTGTATGTTGTCTATGAGTGATTCTAGTAGTTTGAAACAACTTAGGGTGTATATTGTGATGACATGTCATCATGTCATGTTTTTTTATGCTTTTTCATACAATAAATTGATAATTAGTGCTTAAATATTGCATTCTTTTGTGCTTAAATGGTATATTTCCTTGATCTTTTGATTTTATAAATTTTGTAGGAAATAAGGAGAAAAAGAAGCAAAAAGAGCACAAAATAAGCTAAAAAGAAGAAAAGAGGAATTTTGGGCACGCTTTGAAGATTGAGCACACTTTGGAACTTTAGGACACGCTTTTAAAAGCATGACCCATGACCATGAAGCCATGGCATGCATTAATGCCTTATGCATGCATGAAATTAATAAAGCATGCATGCATTTAAATTGAATGAAAGCAAAGTTAAAGCATTAGCCTTCTTAATTAAAGCCATGCATTTCTAATGCAATTGGCAAATCAAAGCTTTATGCTAAGGCATTAATAAAACATGCATGAATGAAACATTCACTTAATAATGCCAATGAAATGAACGCTAAATGAATTAAAGGAAATGCATGCATTATTAAATAAAGCCAATGACAGAATGCATGTTGCAAAAACGTTAATGCATTGGCTTTATTAATTAAAGTGAAACATGCATGCATTTAATTAATTAAAACCATCATGCATTGGCATTATTTGGAAACGAATGGAATAAAAGGAGAGCTCAGTTCATTAAACCAACTGAGCGCACAAGAGGAAAGCAAGGCAAGGAAGAGCGCTTAGTTAAAACATTTAACTTTTTCGGGCCTCACCAAAATGAAAGCACAAAAAAAGGCGCTACTTCACACAAAATTTCACTCAGCAAGGCTCGAACTGTGTACATAAGGGAGCAAGGAGGAAGCGCTTCTACTTTAGCAAGGAAATTGGCCACAAAAGTGCTTCCACCAAGGTTCGAACTCAAGGCGTCACACTCAAGGGTGGAGCGCTACACAAGAAAAAAAAAAGGGAAGCTCAGTTCACTTTCCCAACTGAGCGCTACTTCCCCCCACACTCTTCACATTAAGGCACGCTAGGAGGCTACACCAAGGCTTGTCATGCGCAACAAAATTGCAAGGCAAACAAGGCTTGGTGTGCGCAAGGAAGGGCCAAAGACATGTTTGGGCGCTCAGTTAACTTTCACAACTGAGCCGTGCCCTGAGAGCTGCACCATGGTCCAAAATTCAATTAAAAATCAAATTGGATTCAATTCTTCACCAATTGAACCAAGGCCAACTGGACCCATCTCTCTTCAAATCCAAAGCAAGCAAAATCCACATCATCACTCAAAGGCACAAGAACAAGTTAGAATAGGATTTTCATTTTAATTGTAATTTATTTTTAATTTTATTTTCATTTCTATTTTTGTAAAGCCTATATAAGGCATCATTTTCATCTTTGTTAAAGAGGCTAGCTCTACTAGAGAGCAATAGAGGTAGAATTGAGAGCTCTCTCTCTTAATTTTCCTTTTTGAGTTGAGATTGGAAAGAAGATCTGAGTTTTCTTTCTGATTGTTCTTGCTTTGGCACTCTTACTTTCTGTTTTGAATTTTGGATTGAGATTGAAGAAATTCTATTTCAATTCTTGATCTAAAATTCATCTTGTTCCTCTTCTACATAATTCTAAGGATTGAGAATTGGTTTACTGCTTTCATTTTCTTTTCTTCTACAAGTTCACTCTCTGCAATTTTTCATTTAAGCTTATTGTGTCTGATATACATTTCCCGCACAATTTATTTCCTCTGCAATTGTTCTAAGTTTTGATTCACTGCAATTTTGCTTCTCTGTTTACATTGCTTTCAATTTACTTTTAAGCAATTTAATTCTTATGCACTTGTTCTACATTTTACATTTCTGTTCATGACCTAATTTACTTTTCCTGCAAGTTTAAATCTCCTGCAATTGCTCTAAGCTTTGATCTATTGCTTTCTTTAATTTCCAGCACCCACTCCCCTTTACATTTAATGCAATTTACATTTCTTGTCATTTAAGTTTCAGCTAGTTTACTTTCTTGTTCTTTAAGTTACTTGCAATTTTACTTTCTGCAGCTTTAATATTCTTGTCAATTTACTTTCTATTGCATCAATTATCACTCACCAATGTTAGCTTGACTAAACTAATCACCCATTAAAGTTGCTTGATCCATCAATCCCTGTGGGATCAAACTCACTCTAAGTAAGTTTTACTACTTGATGCGACCCGGTACACTTGCCGGTGAGTTTTCGGTGTTTGGAAATCCGTTTTCCAAAATATCCATCAAGTTTTTGGCGCCGTTGCCGGGGATTAATTTTTAAATCAATAATGATTAAGTGGGTAGAAGTCTAGATCAAGCATTTTCTTTATTTTTGTTCTCTATTTTAAGTTGATAGCAAGGTGTTTGAGCTATTCCCTCACTAAGAAATTCTTTCTCTGTGACATGAATTTCAATTTTCATTGATGTTGCATTTTACAAAATACAAATGGAGTTCAACTCATCTTATGGTCAAACAAAATTTTTTGGGATATCACCCACCATCACCAATATCTAATGGTGGCTAGGAATATCACCAAGAAAATACAAATTCTAAGAACTCCAATCCATGGAGATTCGCTTCAGAGACACAAGATGAGTAAGAAAACCATATGGGATATTTTCCTCCACCACAAAATGATGCTAGTCATGATTCTAATGGTGGCTGGGAAGGGAATTCTAATGCTCCATATGATATTCATCCAAAGATATCATCACTTGACCATGCTTCAACAGAAAGCCCCTGTCAAAACTCACCGCCCACACAAACTTCCATGAACCAAAGCCTCTCAAAGCTTGAGACCATGTTTGAAAAATATGAGAGGGAGGCACAGATATCCTAGAACGAGTAAGAGAATTCATTCAAAAATGTAGAAGTGATGGTAAACCAAATGTTAAGTGAAAGGGAGAAAGTGGAAGAGCAAGATGAGGAGGCTACTGTATCAAGTGAACTTTCAATGAAGAATGAGGTGGTTGAAAATGAAACTGCACTTGAGATGACAAGGGAACATGAAGACTCACAACTCTCACAAATTTTCCTGACCCAAAAACTCTCAACAATTAAATCTGTGATTGAAAAATATGAAGAGGAGATAAAGAAATGTTGGGAAGATCAACAAACCTCCTCAATGAAAAAGCTATTAAGTCAAATGTTGGGTGCAACGAAAGGAGTGGAGGAGCAAGAAAGAGAGGAAGTCATTCCAGAAAATTTACACGCAAGTGAGGCAGAGAAGTACATGAAGGAAGAGTTCATGGAACCACCAATTCGAAAGGCTCTGGATGAATACAAAACTCCAATAATCACACAGCAACCAAGTTTTGAATTCAAAGGAGTGAAGACAACTAGCAGAAGCACCAATCATGTCCCTGATCCAGCAAGCAAGATCAATCAAGCCATTTGCAAAAGGAAGCTTGCTGAGGAAAGGCCAAGACAAGGGACACTAGCTGAATCTTCTCCCCCCTTAAGGTCATTCCTATTAACAAACTGGAAGAAGAGGAAGAAAGTGAACAACATGTCAACCGTAGGTATAATTTCTCTTCTCTGATTTGTTTTCGTTCTTTGTTTTGTTTAAATTCAATAAATTGGCATATGGTTACATTCTAAGTTTGGTGTTGCCTTGCAACAAATTGTTTTCAATCTTTTTGGATGATTGCATCAAATCAAAAATGAAAGTGACACACCAAGATTTTAAGTTTGGTGTGCCACTTATTTTCTATGCAATTCATTCAAGCAACACTACTTGTCTGCATAATCATAATGCCTCTGCAGTTTTATTTTTCTCTTTTAATTTGACACTTTTTCATTCTACTTTCTTTAGTCATTTTTCTGTTTTTAAATGCTTTCATTTTAGTTTGCTTATTTACTGTGTTTGTTAATACATTACCAAGAGAGCATTATCCATGACAGATTATTGGCTTGGTGATTGTACTTAACAAATAACAGTTTCACTTGCTTAGTTTTAATTCAAATAAATTGACATATGATTGCATTCTAAGTTTGGTGTTGCTATGCAACAAAATTTGGTTCCAATTCTTACAAGATACTTGCACTAATTCCAAGTGAAAGTGCCACACTAAATTTGGTGTCCCACTTATCTTTTATGCAATGTATTGTGCACACCTTCTTATCTATGCAATCAAAATGTCTCTGTCTCTTGTGCCTTGATTGTTATCTTTAATTTTGCTTGCTTAAAACACATGTGCTACTAATATTTCATTGTGTAAGACATTCATGATCTATCTTAGCCCTATAGCCATTGTTTGAATTGTTGCTTGAGGATGAGCAAGCATTCTGAGTTTGGCAAGGAAAGAGGAAGAATAGAGGAAAAAGGACAACAATAATGAAGATGAACTACAAGGTTGTAGAGTTCCTTTTCTTCTCATTTGTTTCCAGCACTTAAATTGCATGATTGTCTTCATTTTCTCTGTTTACATGTGTGTATGAATAAAGCATAGCTTGAATCTTGATTTGTAACATGTTGATGTGACATTATGACTACCAACTGGAGTTTTGTGAGTTCAAAAGCAATAAAGCATCATGATCATAAACAAACAAGGAATTAAAGAAGAGTTTAGCATGTGCATACAAGTATTGGAAAGCTAGTATGGTTAATTGTTGCTCAATTGCATTAGATTTTATTTAATTGAAGTTTTCATCTAGTACATTTTGTGAAATTTTTGGAAATCATGAAAACCTTGAAGGAGCAAATGCAATTAAAGGGCAAGAAAAGAAAAAGGGAAATAATGAGAAAGCTGAAGGCTCTGAGTACCAATGACAGTTAAATTGTTAAGTACTTGTGGTGTTTATGTATCAAGCAAAAAGCTTGAAAACAAAACACTTAGAGTCAAGGTTAGGCTCAAGTGCAAATGCACTCCCTCAAAGCTCAAGGCTCTGAGCATCAATGATTAGAGAGTCAAGAAAAGAAACAAATGAACTTAATGAAGCCCTCTAATTCAAATGCTTGTGGTGCTTATGTATCAAGTGGTAATACTTGAAAATAAAGCATTTAGAGTCGTAGTTTTGTTATCAACTCATGGGGCAAAGCACCCAAAAGGAGAAGCTAATAAGAAAATGAAAAGCTTGTTTCAAGGAAGAAATATAAGAAAAAGATTTCATAAATTGAGCTAGATAGAAGCATCAATCATTTATATTTCTTTTGTGATTGTAGCATGCATAGAAAACTAGCCTACTAAGAACATTGAGTTGCTATTCTTCTTACCTTGGATTGTCAATCTCTATTGCATGATTCTTTTCTTGCTTGGGGACAAGCAAGGTTTAAGTTTGGTGTTGTGATGACATATCATCATGTCATGTTTTTCTATGCTTTTTCATAAAAGAAATTTGTGATTAGTGCTTATATACTGTATTCTTTGGTGCTTAAATGTTATATTTCCTTGATCTTTTAATTTTATAAATTTTGTAGGAAATAAGAAGAAAAACAAGCAAAAGAGCACAAAATAAGCTAAAAAGAAGAAAAGAGGAATTTTGGGCACGCTTTGAAGATTGAGCACACTTTGGACCTTTAGGCCATGCTTTTAAAAGTGTGGCCCATGACCATGAAGCCATGGCATGCATTAATGCCTTATGCATGCATGAAATTAATAAAGCATGCATGCATTTAAATTGAATGAAAGCAACGTTAAAGCATTATCCTTATTAATTAAAGCCATGCATTTCTAATGCAATTAGCAAATCAAAGCTTTATGCTAAGGCATTAATAAAAGCATGCATGAATGAAACATTCACTTAATAATGCCAATGAAATAAACGCTAAGGTAGCGTTTGTTTTGAGGTACTGAGACGGAGACTGGGGGACTCCGTATTAGTATCATGTTTGTTGGCCTAAAGACTGGTACTAAAATTTCAGTCTCTGTGTTAAAAATTTCAGTGTTTCAGTACTTCCAAAAAGTAGGGACACAGAGACAAAGACGGAGACAGAAATTTAAATAATAATTTATGTCCAAAATACCCTCATTCTAATTATCTAATTCCTAATTTGCCCTTTTAACCAAATCAAATAATAAGGGTTGAGTTCTTCTAATATCATGTCAATCAGACCTTGGAGCTAACCCTGAAGCTGCTGCCACTGCCCATCGCCGCCTGCAAGACTACTACCTCGTCGTCGAAATCGTTGAACCACCGTGAGCAACGTTAGTCGCCGTCACACCTTCATCTTCGTAGGCATATTTTTCAATTCATGGTATCCTCGTGAAGCTTCTATTTCTCTTCTCTTCTCCTCCATATTTGCATTTTGTTTGTCATCTCTTCGTGTATCTTAAGCATTTGTGTTGCTTTTTATTGTAGTTTTATAGTTGTATGGAGTTATATGATTTTTTATTCAAAATTTCTAATGCTCTGCTTGTTGAAATTTTTGGTAAATTTCAGCGCCTTCTGCAAATTATCTTCTATTTCGATATTTTCTGTTTTTGTTAAATGTATTTGGGAAGTGTGTTTTATGTGATATGTGTATTTAGTTCATAAACCATGATCTGTGGAGTGTGGACCAGTCATGGTTTTTTCTTATCTTATTTAGAACTGATTTTGTATTCTCTCTAACCTATATGTTAGTGAAATTAAATGCAATGTGTGAAGTAATATCAGAAAAGTGTGCTGAATCTTGTTCTCTGGTACTATATATATTGCCGTGGATCATATGTGTTGTTGTAAATTGGGTTGGTGCTACTGAAAGGGTTAGTTAATTCGTTCATATAATAATAGAGTTGAATTGCTTGAATAAGACAAATTTATTTTCCTCCATTTAATAATGTCAATACCTTGCATGTATAAAATAAAATTTTTTCTGATTAATACATCTCTTAATTATTGTGTTATATAATCTGCATTCAACATTTGCCTCAACTTTATTTTAGCATATATAATGAAATGAAAATTAAATGATTCTGCATTCAATTTTTAATATCTAGCTCGTATGGTACTCGATTTACATCTCACAAATTATTCTGCATTTATTTACAAGTTGGAAACTTTTCTGTAATAACTAACGAAAATTTTCAAAGCTAACTTTTTTATTTCAGATCTAGAATTGCAATGCACAGGGTATTTAATTATATCATGGTCTATGCAAACTGCAAATGCATGAATTTTTCTAAGCTGTGTTGCTTCTGATTTTGTTTTTTATTTTTATTTTTCCACTTTTGACCCTTTTTGATAATAAAGCTGGCTTTATTTGCGGGGGACAATGTTTTGATGCTCAAGGGGAGCACCATAGTAATGACCCTTTTGAGTATATTACAATTCAGAACTTGAAAAAGTAGACAGCTACAAAATCTGCATCAAATATTAGAGGATGTTAGAAGTTGATGGCACTTATTTATTTATTTAACATCTTTTACCAACAAAAGAACCAAATATATGAGTTTTATGATTTGGTAGGTTACTTACTTTTTGAGCTGAATTTGTGCTCTATGATACTCCAATCTTCACTCTCTGATCTTTGGAGCCAGAAATGCTAGTTGTGTTTGTCTTTAGTAGAAAAGTAAGTTGGTAGTTCATATAAATATTGGAAAGAAAATTAGTATTCTAAATAAAGTTATTAACTTTTGTTGTACAAATAATATTACTCCTAAGTTCTTAGGAGTATGGAATTAATTGATTATTTTTTCGATACATGGGAGATTGTAAAGAGGTACAACATGCAAAACAAGGGTGATAAGGTTGATGTGGGTATGGTACTAACCATATATTAAATAAATCAATGTTACTGGTTTATTGAATTGATTTTGACTTGGTCGGTTTGAAATTTGAATATCAATGTTTTTAATTATGAGAGTTGCCCCTGCCTCTATGCTGAAATGAAGACACGTTTCAAGTCACATGAAATTGACATGGACAAAAATGACAATAGCATGTATTAAGTAACTAATTCCATTGCTATAAATTGAACTACTTTGGCTATTTGGCTATTTGGCTATTGACCTGTTCTTATTTCAAGTACATGTGACAAAAGACATTGAATGATTATATCTAGTTTAGATTTTGATTTGAGTAAATTGAATGTTTATGCTCATTTTGTATGAAATGATTTTGTTAGGAAGGAATGGAGCGGTCAGAGATTATTAAATGATGTGTTTCTTTTTATGAAACGATGAGATCGAAGCATGATAATTTGATGTTGAACTTTGTTCTTACATTATTTGTGTACTTTAGAAATAGAAGTAGTGGGGAAGTGTCATTAGGCGGAAGAATTAATAGTAGAATTAGATGTGATGCTTTAGAGTGTATTATTGGTGAGGGTGATAGGAATTGTATTTGGGAGTTAAGAATGAACACAAATGCCTTTGCTAATTTGTGCGAGTTGCTTCAAGTCTAAGGAGGACTTTGTGAGGATGGTCAAGTAAGCTTGCCGGAACAAGTTGTAACTTTTTTAATTATCTTAGCTCATCACAAGAAAAACCGTAGTCTACAAGTTAGATTTTGTAGGTCTGGGGAAACAGTTAGTAAGTATTTCAATAAGGTTTTAAAGGCTATTATACGTATGCAAAACTTGTTATTCGCCAAGGCCTCACCGGTTGAAGAGGATTGCATAGACCCAACATGGAGAATGTTTAAGGTAAACCTAAATAGATTATGTATGTAATTTGTTTTAAGCCTGGAAGGATTGTCTATCTAAAAGTTGTATTTTTTTGTGAATTATAGGGTTGCTTGGGAGCATTAGATGGCACTTATATAGAGGTGACAGTCCCCGAGTCTGATAAGTCAAGATATCGAACAAGGAAGGGTAAAATATGTACTAATGTCCTAGGAGTGTGTAACCGAGATATGAGCTTTGTTTATGTACTTAGTGGATGGGAGGGATCGGCATCTGACTCAAGAATACTTCGAGATGCAATCACTCATGGTAATAGTCTCAAGATACCTCATGGTAATATCTAATTTATAGGTCATAAGTTAGATTTTGACATTAAGCTTGACTGCACAGTTGTAGAGCTTATTTTGTTTGTATGTAATATTTATAGGTAATTACTATTTAGTGGATGCGGGTTACACAAATGGTCCTGGGTTCCTAGCACCATATAGAGGCACTCGCTATCATGTTAGAGAGTGGGCTCAAGGAACACATGCACCTCGCAACTACCAGGAGTATTTTAATAGAAAGCATTCTTCTGCTAGGAATGTCATAGAGCGATGCTTTGGATTTCTTAAGAAGAGATGGTCAATTTTAAGAAGTCCTAGCTTTCACCCTATAAAAACACAAAATCAGATCATAATTGCTTGTTGTCTGTTGAAAAATTTTATTCAGAAGAACATGGATATGGATCCGGAAGAGCAAACTAGCTTCTTAGATGAATTTTTGCCCGTCGAAGAGGAAGCACCAGATGAGTTGATCGATGTGGTTGAAAATACGAATGAGTGGACACAACGGCGTGACAACATTGCAATTGAGATGTACGAAGAGTGGCGAACTAGTCGTACGGAGTAGGATAGATTATAGGCCCAACTTGAATCTCCAGGTTTAATTTGGCATGAAACTTGTGATGTAATAGCTAAATTTGTGTGCGAAAGACATTCCATTGTTTTGTTGGATTTTTTGTCATTGAAATTTTTAAAAGGTTATTGTAAGCCTTGTTTGTAATATTCACAATTATTAATATGGCTAATTATTGCATCGTTAGATTTCTATTATCATAGGTGATGTTTGATTTTAATGGATTGTACAACTTATTGCATGTTACATTTCTTTTTAGATGACAATGGACAAACGCATGTGGACTGATGAAGAAACTGAAGCATTTGTTGGTTTCATGGAGGAGTGTGTTGTTGATGGTTTAAAAGCTGATTGTGGACAATTTAGACCAGGAACTTTTGAAAAATTAGCCTTGAAGATGTTGGAAGCATTCCCAACTTGTACGGTAACTGCCAAGCATTGTAAGAATAAGCATAAGCGACTGAAGGAGAAGTATCAATATGCCTCTGAGATGCTGGCATGCAGTGGATTTGGGTGGAATTCTGAAAAACAGTGCGTAGATGTTGACAGTAGAGCGTTCTTGATGCGTGGATGAAGGTTGTTAACAAACTTACTTGATATTATTTTATTAGTGACTTTAGAATATATATACTAACTTCTGTATTCTTCAACACAGGCACACCCAACCAAATTTTATACTCCTGGTAAGCCATTCCCTTTGTTCCACCGATTAGAGGGTATATTTGGAAAGGATCGAGCCACGGGTGCAGGTGCAGTCAGTGGTTTTGACGCACAGGAGCAAGTTCAAGAGGAGGAGGAAGATCATTGTCCAAGTTTGGACGATTTTGGAATGTCAGCAAATGTAAGTTTTCATGATGGACAAGGAGCAGGTTCACACTCTGATGCTTGTGTAGCTAGCGGAAGGCATTCGGGAAAGAAGCAGAAGCAAAATGATATTCTAGAGAGGATGGTTGAACAGGTGCAATTTTTGACTGCTGAACAAGGAAGGAATGCCCAAGTTCTTGCTGATGTTATATCTGGGGTGAATGAGAAGTTCATGGTCGGTGAGAAGCTTGAACAGCTTGGATTCGATAACGATGAGGTGGTGCAGGTTGCAGTGAAGTTTGCTAATAATGCACAGATGGAGAAGGTTTTTTGGGGTTTGAAGGATTCTCAGAAGAGTGGTTATGTGCGATCCATTCTCAATTAGAATAAGTGGTTCTAGTTAACGAATCTTGTTGAACATAGTTAGGATGATTTAGTTATTTTTATGAATTCAATAACTAGTTAGGATGATTTAGTTATTTTTATGAATTTAGGATGATTTAGTTATTTTATGTAGTTATTTTTATGAATTCATTAACTTATTAGGATGATTTAGTTATTTTTATGAATTCAATAAATTATTAGGTGAAATGTCCTAATTCACAAGTTATTATTAGATTCTGACTTTTCAAATTATTACTTCATAAACTTTCAAGGTAATGTTAGATACTGAATATTCAAACTAATGCTTCATGAATTTATGTTAATGAGTTCAATATGCTAAATTCAGTGTCCTTCCATCTATGTTATTAGTAAGTTTTTATTCCCATCTATATAAAGTGCTTTGTATGATATTATGATAATATAACTTTTTAGTTGGATCAGATTTTGTAGTTGTTTTGTTTGAAATTAGGTAAAGAATACAAGAATTTCCCAAAACAGCCAATCTAATTTCAAGAATTTAATGTCAACAAATCAGTCAATCTAATTCATTCATATACATGCTTTTACAACATGTTTACTAATACAAACAAATTACATAGAAATACTCCTGCTCCAATTTAAAACCCAACACTATAACTTAATATGTAGTTCCTTTTGCCTTCAACTGATTCTGTGATGCATAAGTTATGTATCCTTTTGCCTTCATCTACTTACTCCATGTTTGAAATCACAGCTTGAGGTCGGTGTGCCATGGCAATTCCATCTCCGGTAGCCACCTTCGATAACAAAAAGATAAACAAGTTAAATTAAAAGAAATAAGACCATAAAATGCAGGTCATGCACTATAAGCAAGTCAACATATTAAGTGTGCAACCAAAATAAGATGGATCACTTCACTGCCATCAATTAACACTTACAAGGACAAAGAAAACCACTTAATCAATCAACAATTTCAGCTTAAACTAGACCTTATTAATTCTGTTTATATTTTAATCATGCTATTTCTAAATTTATAGTGTATCGTCAGAATAAATTAATAAGATGTTGCAAATGAGTAAGTAACAATAATCAGTAGTTTATTTGTAAACTTTAGTTTTCAAGATATAACTATCTTATTAATAGAAAAGAGGTCTACCAGAGAATTTGTAGTTTTGGGATAAATATGTCCAGCTCCACCAGATGCAAGCCAAGTCACCTTTGAAAGGAATCTTACCACCTAAAAACTAAAAAGATGAAAATTCAGAAATATATTCAACAATAGCAATAACATCTTTCTCAAGCAATTACACAAAATCACTTTCCCCACCTCTAATGTTTCAGTATTCAGAGTGTCAATACCAACACAAGTGATATCAGATCCATCCTGCAACACCAGTGGCATGTTTTAGATTTTTAGTTAGAGAACGCACTGAGACATTCAAAATGTACCTAGTAAAATTTGAACAGCAACAATTTCAAGTGAATGGAGCCCATGAATTTAAAACTTCAAATGTTTGACAAATACCAACATGCTTGGAGAGAGGTACCAGCAAGGTATACGGTACAAAACCATTAGTATAAAAATAAAATAATATCAGAGAAAACAAACTTGACAAGTGAGAATATCTATAGCGAAATGGTGTTCAAACACAAAAATATTAGTTTTATTAACAACTGACTTCAGCAGAGCGCTTTCAATTTCTTTTTCAGTCATATCAGCAGCATGAAAAATTCGACGATGTGAATGACCCCCTTCCCTCACCAAATGCAAGTTACCATCTTCTCCATGATCAAATGAAGCGCCTATGGCAATTAATTCTCTGACTCTGTCTGGTCCTTCAGTACAGACAACCTGGAAAAGGAAGGGTCATACTTAGTACAAAACTTGACGCAGTAGTCAGAGAAACCAGTGATTGCTTACAAGTATATATGTAATTCTATCATGCTCAAAATAATCATCTCTATAATAAGAACAGTTTTGTTCAAATTTTTACAGGTGCCCTTTGTTGAAATTTTTACCCTTTTGCAAAGACAAGGAAACATCAGAAATTTGGTATCAAAATGATCATAATCATCAGCTTACATACCTTATTCGGAGGATAGCCCCTGTTTCCAGCATGACTAGCAACCAAATTGCCCCTGCAACCAACAGAAGAAAGTGAGAGAGAGCAAGAGAGAAAGAGAGAGACAGATGGAGAGAACCGTAAGCGAAGAATTGATGAAACGGTGGCAAGGCTTCCTCGTCGACGGCGAACTCGAAGCCAAGCAAGAGATTGACGCGGCAAAATTGGGTGAACTGACGGGAGATTAGGGATTGAGAAAGGAGGAAGGGGAAACGGTTGTCTGAAGGATTGGATTTGGGTTTTGTTTTTTAATTAGTAGGGATAATTTGGTCATTTCATTTATTTTAGTCTCTGTATTTTATTTGGAATGATATTTTATACCAAACACAATACTGTGACTTATTTTAATTCTTGTCTCTCTGTCTCTGTCTTTCAGTATCTGTCTCTCAGTCTCTGTCTCTCTACCAAACGCTACCTAAATGAATTGAAGGAAATGCATGCATTATTAAATAAAGCCAATGGTAGAATTCATGTTGCAAAAACGTTAATGCATTGGCTTTATTAATTAAAGTGAAACATGCATGCATTTAATTAATTAAAACCATCATGAATTGGCATTATTTGGAAACGAATGGAATAAAAGGAGACCTCAGTTCATTAAACCAACTGAGCGCACAAGAGGTAAGCAAGGCAAGGAAGAGCGCTCAGTTAAAACATTTAACTTTTTTGGGCCTCACCAAAATGAAAGCACAAAGAAAGGCGCTACTTCACACAAAATTTCACTCAGCAAGGCTCGAACTGTATATATAAGGGAGCAAGGAGGAAGCGCTACTACTTTAGCAAGGAAATTGGCCACAAAAGGTGCTCACCAGGATTCGAAGGTGGAGTTCATCTCGAAGGCACAAGGGCGCTCGGTTAAGTAAAGTAACTGAGCTTTATCGGGGTTGGCACACCAAGGAGCTTGTCACGCGCACAACTTGGCACACCAAGTGCAAGAGGGAGAGCTCAGTTCACTTAATCAACTGAGCCATTCCCTGGGAGTAGCACCCATAGTCCAAAATTCAATTAAAAATCAAATTGGATTCAATTCTTCACCAATTGAACCAAGGCCAACTGGACCCATCTCTCTTCTAATCCAAAGCAAGCAAAGCCCACATCATCACTCAAAGGCACAAGAACAAGTTAGAATAAGAATTTCATTTAAATTGTAATTTGTTTTTAATTTCAATTTTATTTTGATTTCCACTTTGTAAAGCCTATATAAAGGTATCATTTTCATTTTAGAAAGGAGGCTAGCTCTAATAGAGAGTAGTAGTAGAGAGCTCACTTTTACATCTTAACTTGAATTGGAGAATTGAAGGAATTCTATTTCAATTCTCACCTTGAATTCTCTCTTGTTCTTTTACTGCATAATTCAAATTTCATTTGCTGTTTTAAACCTTCTTCTTCTGCAACTTTAGCTTTTCTATTTTGGATCTTGAATTGAGGTTGAAGAGCTCCATTGATTCAAATTCTGAGAATCATCTTCCACTCTTCCTCTCAATTGATCTAAGGATTGGGTTTTAATCTTCTCTGCTATTTTTAAACCTCATTTTCTTCTACAATATATTTTCTGACTGAGCAAAGGAGAATTGAGATCCAGATTTGCTTCCTGAGTTCATTGCTCTGATGCCAGGGCATGTTGGTCAGTTTTACTGACCTTTTCTTTATGGTTTTAAGGTAGTTTCATGCATTTTCTTAGGAAATAAGCAAGTTTTGGGTAAATAATCACTTACATCTCGATTCAAGCAAACATTGTGAATTTTACAAGATTTCATGAGAATTATGCATGAATTAAAGGACAAATTGAATGATGCATGTCTCATAACTTGGATCAGAGCTTTGATACACTTTATTGCTTGATTTCAGGATAAAGGAAGCAAGGAAGAACCAGGCTATCAATACCACGTTAGAAGTCACATTACCCTAGTTAACGTGAAATCTAACGTGGGAAGTAGGGGCGTTCTGAAGCGTTAGTGACAAAGGTAAGTGTCACTAACGCTCTCGAAGATTTGGC
>NC_029787.2:57584934-57593690 GCF_000816755.2 Arachis ipaensis | reverse complement strand
TTTGTCACTAACGTTGGATTGAGCCACTATGAGCCACGTTAGTTGCCACGTTAATTATATTAACGTGGAAGCTAACGTGGAGAAGAGGGATGATGCGCCAACGTTAGTGACACTCACCTTTGTCACGTACGTTGGAGATGGCTATCAATACCACATTAGAAGTCATGTTAACCTAGTTAATGTGAACTCTAACGTGGGAAGTAGGGGCGTTTTGAAGCGTTAGTGACAAAGGTAAGTGTCACTAACGCTCTCGAAGATTTGGCAAGCCTACGTTAAAGTCCACGTTAACTATTCTAACGTGAACTCTAACGTAGGGAGAAAGGGGTACTCTCAATGTTATTGAAAAAGGTAAACCCCAGTAACGTTTGTGAAGGGCCAAGGGTCAACGTTAGTGGTCACGTTAGTGCCACTAACGTTGAAGTTAACGTGGACCACTTTGGGTTAGGAACGTTAGTGAAAAAGGTGATTGTCACTAACGTTCTCAACCCCACATTTTCACTTAATGTTAACACCACTAACGCCCTAAGCTAAAGTCCCTACCTACTTCACACTTTCTCTGCAAGTAAAGCTGAGCCCACTGAAGAAGATAACTGCTTCAACTCAAGATCCAAAGGCCCACATCCAAAACTTGAAGAATCAACTAGAAGATCAGAAGAGTAGTATATATAGGAGTAGCTTTGAACTAGAGGAAGAGCTTTTGGGGCATTATTAGAATTACTCTCTGTATTTTACTTTCTCTGCACTTCTAGTTTAACTTTCAGAATATACTCTCCACCTTTGCTTTCCATTCCCAGAGCTATGAACAACTAAACCCCTTTCATTGGGTTAGGAAGCTCTGTTGTAATTTGATGGATCAATAATAGTTTTTATAATCCTTCTTCTTTCTTTTCTCTTGATCTTACTTGAAAGCTTTCAATCTTCATCCAATTGAGTAGTTATCTTGGAAAAGAAGCTATTCATACTTGGATCTCTTCTGAACCTTGGAAAAGGGATGCAGAGATCATGCTAGAAATGTTTTCTCATGTTGGACTGAATTGGGGTTTGGGCAGATATAGTGACATATAATTCTCCCAATACTTTGATTTGGAAATACATGTGGTATAATCAGTGACCACACTTCATCTCTTCTCATGAGCAATTAGACCAAGGAATTGGCTATTGATCTTATTTGGAGATTGAATTACCAAGGAATTAGAATTCAGTCACTTAAGATTGCCAAGGAGATCAATGAATGCATTGATTGAGGAAGAGATGAAAATGAACTTGATCCGGAGACTGCAACATCTCCTAAGCCCAATGAATTCCCCATTTTTTATCTTACCCATTCTCTTTACTTATTGCCATTTACTTTCATGCTAAACTACCCTTCCCCATTTAAGATTCTGCAATATACTTCCCGTCATTTATTTTCTGCTATTTACTTTCCCACCATTTAATTTCCTGCAATTCTCAACTCACTTTCTGCTTAGCTCAACTAGAACATTCTTCCAATTAAAGTTGCTTGACCAATCAATCCCTGTGGGATTCGACCTCACTCTACTGTGAGTTTTTACTTGACGACAATTCGGTATACTTGCCGAAGGAAATTTGTTCAGCGACAAGTTTCCGTGCATCAAGTTTATGGCGCCGTTGCCGGGGATTGATTTTGTATCAACAATGATTAAATTGGTGGATAACTAGATTGAGCCTTTTTTTTTATTTTGTTTGATTTAAGTTCATTTGAGTAATTTACTTTCTGTTTAGCTATTTTCTTCCCTTCCCCTACCCATTTTCTTAGTTGTTTGCAATTCAGTCACTAACCCACTAACTGTTTGATATATTGCATCACTCACACTAACAGCATTACTGTAGAAATTACTGTCTGTATCTATCTCTCTTGCTTTTGCTTTGTTGGTTGTATAACAGGTAGAAGAAGCGGGCTTCAACTTCCTTTGGTTCTGAACCTGAGAGGACCTTTCTTAGATTAAGGAGGGAAGCAAGAGGAAAGAGAGTAGTTGGTGCTGAGGAAGAGGAAGAGTACTTTGAACCAGACATGGAGGAGAATATGGAGAACCATCATGAAGAAGAGGCTCACAACCATGGCAGAGAAGGTCCAGCACATCAGGCTGGACAAGAGAGAAGAGTTCTGGGTTCTTACATCAACCCAAACCCAGGAAACTATGGAAGTAGCATCCAAAGGCCAACCATACATGCCAACAACTTTGAACTAAAGCCACAGCTCATCACCCTTGTTTAGAACAATTGTTCATTCGGAGGAAGTGTCCAAGAAGACCCCAATCAACATCTAACCACCTTCCTGAGGATATGCGACACTGTAAAGTCTAATGGTGTTCATCCTGACCCCTATAGACTACTTCTGTTTCCCTTCTCACTCAAGGACAAAGCATCTAAATGGCTGGAATCCTTTCCAAAGAAGAGTTTAGCAACCTGGGAAGATGTGGTGAACAAGTTCTTGGCAAGATTCTATCCTCCTTAACGGATCAACAGGTTGAGAGCTGAGGTACAAACATTCACGCAGCAGGATGGTGAGACACTATATGAAGCATGGGTGAGACTCTATATGAAGCATGGTGAGACTCTATATGCCCGCCAGATATGTTCAATGAATGGGTGCAGTTGCACATCTTCTATGAAGGCCTTTCGTATGAATCAAAGAAGGCAGTAGACCACCCATCCGGGGGATCTCTGAACAAGAAGAAGACCATTGAAGAAGCCATAAATGTCATTGAGACTGTAGCAGAGAATGACTACTTCTATGCTTCTAAAAGAGGCAATACTAGAGGAGTGATAGAGCTGAACAATGTGGATGCACTGCTAGCTCAAAACAAGATGATTACCAAGCAATTAGCTGACCTCACCAAGAAGATGGAGAGGAATCAAGTAGCAGCAATCACCACTTCAGCAGCAACTCAAGAAGGAGTGAATGAAGAAGCAGAGGGTGATCAGGAACAAGCCAACTACATTGGGAGTTTACCTAGGCAGAACCACGACCCTTACTCCAAAACATATAATCCTGGTTGGAGAAACCACCTAAACTTTGGGTGGGGAAATCAACAAGACCAAGGCCAAGATCAGAGACGCCACAACCCCAACAACAATGCAACTCACCAACACTCCACACAGAGGTCATACCAACACCCACCCAACAACACTTCTCAACATCCATACCAAAGTCAAAATGGCCCTTTTCATCCTTCCAATCTCAACTCTCCATTATCAAAAGAAAGACTATCAAGGATTGAGACTCTACTTGAAGGCATATGCAAGGAGATTCAAGATAACAAGGTGTTCAAAGAGGAGGTGCGAGCCAATATCAAGAATCAGGGAGACACCATCAAGAGGCTGGAAATTCAAGTGGAATACCTATCTGAGAAGATTCCCAAACCTATCGATAGCTTCCCAAGTGACAGAGAAAAATCCGAGAGGTGAAGCAAAGAAAGTCAGATGGGAAGATTGTAAGATGGTTACTATTAGTGATAAGGAGACTGAGGAAGAGCCGAACAAACCATCAGAACAACCTGAAGATACATCAGCAGGAAAGCAGGAAGAGAATCATCAAGAAACCACAATTACACAGAAGGAGCTGCTGAGACTCTATGCACCCTTTCCCCAATTACTCAATGGTGGTGTAGAGAAGAGAATATACTCAAGGTTTCTTGACATATTTGCATCTCTCCATATAAACATACCATTCATCAAGGCCCTCCAACGAATGCCCTCATACATTAAGTACATGAAGGAGTTGCTGACCAGAAAAAGCTCACTCAAGGGAGGACAAACCATAGTGATGAATAAGGAGTGTAGTGCTCTCATTCAACCAGAGCTGCCTACAAAAAAGAAGGACCCAGGGAGTTTTCAAATCCCCTGTGCCATAGGAGAAACAATGTTTGATAAAGGACTCTGTGATCTGGGAGCCAGCATCAACTTAATGCCTTTATCCCTTATGAAGAGGCTGCAAATCAATGAGCTGATGCCCACAGACGTAGTCATCAGGCTGGCGGACAAAACTCAAAAACAAACAATAGGAGTGGTTGAAAACGTGCTGGTGAAGGTTGGGAACTACTTCTTTCCCACAGACTTTGTCATACTAGAAATGGAAGAAAGTCATCTTCACCCAATCATATTGGGAAGACCATATTAGCTACAGCCAGAGCGCTCATAGATGTGGAGCTAGGATAGCTAATACTGAGGGTACATGATGAACAACTCACCTTCAATGTCTTCAAACCCTCACAAGAAGCAAGTCAGGAAGGCAAGGAACTAAGGACAGAGCATGACAGAGCGATGGTGGGAGAAACAAGCATTGAGGCACAAGCTGTACACTCAAGAATTCCTTTGGGTGATGAACAAAATAATCAGCAGCTGTCGCAGCTAAAGGAAACTCAAGTGGAGCCAAAACCACCAGAATCATATGGGACCAGCAACAAAATCCCCCTAGGAAAAGAGACCACAAAGAGCAGGATAACAGCAAGAGAAACAAAGAAGAAGATACCAAGGAGATGGAGGAACAAAAAGATCCCTACAGAAGATTTTTCTCCAGGGGATAAAGTTATCTTAGCTTACTTCCTAGATATCCCACCTCATCTCCCCACCATCCCATCTCAGTTACCTAAGGTTTTCATGATCAACAAAGTTCTCTCCCTAGAACATGTAGAGATCATTGATGAAGCCAATAGAGATAGGTTTACTGCAAGGGGGGAAGATTTGAAGCATTACCAACCACCCTGACAAAGGAAGAACGTCAAGCTAGTGACGCTAAAGAAGCACTAAATTATATGGGACCAGCAACAAAATCCCCCTAGGAAAAGAGACCACAAAGAGCAGGATAATAGCAAGAGAAATAAAGAAAAAGATACCAAGGAGATGGAGGAACAAAAAGATCCATACAGAAGATTTCTCTCCAGGGGATAAAGTGATCTCAGCGTACTTCCTAGATATCCCACCTCATCTCCCCACCATCCCATCTCAGTTACCTAAGGTTTTCACCATCAACAAAGTTCTCTCCTTAGAACATGTAGAGATCATTGATGAAGCCAATGGAGACAGGTTTACTGCAAGGGGGGAAGATTTGAAGCATTACCAACCATCCTGACAAAGGAAGAACGTCAAGCTAGTGACGCTAAAGAAGCGCTTCATGGGAGGCAACCCATGTTTTACATGCTTTTAAATCCTTTTATGCAACATATAGTGAAGAACAAGTTTGGTGTTCAAGGCACACTAAGAGGACATGAATGCAGCTCATAGCATTTCACTCTTAGCACCTTGGACAAATCATCTTACACCATATTGCCACAAACTAAATTTGGTGTCACCAAGGTTGCATACATGGAAATTTAATTAGTCAGTTGGGTTGCATTTGTGAATAGCACTTAGTGGTTGACAAACAACAATTTTAAAAAGTAGTTACTCTTTCTTGTCTTTTAAATTTTACCGCCACTTTTCACAAGTTTTCTTTTAATCACATTTCTTTTATTTTGAAGGAGAATTGATGGGGCAATTGAAGGGGTTTGGCCACCACAAAAAGAGAAGATTATACACGTGTCTCCAGGGGGATTGCATTGGAAATTGTTGCCATGCAACATTGGAAGGAGAACAAGCTTGGAAACTGAACCAACCCCATCATAAAGTTAATGATGCTTGTGCTCATCCCATGCTAAACCCCATCCGTCCATCACACAACCACCCCATCAATCCACACCTTTCATTCACTCATCACTTTCCTATATAAGTGATTCCTAGTCCGTACTTCCCTTCACATTCCAGCAACCATTTCTTCAAACTTCTCACTCTCGAAGTACAATTCTCCAAGCTACACCCTATCCAAACCCAACCGAATTCCACCACTCATCACTAACCTCAACACCTTCACTTTTCAAAAATCATTCATGGCATCATCAAGCTCCAAGAGGTAAAAGAGAAAGGAACCGGTTGAGAGCAGCCCTTTTGATGAAGGGAAATTCAAAACTGCATTCCATGAACGTGAATTTGAACGGATAAAGCTCAAAAAGATATTGCCTGAGTTAACATTCCAGTTCAACGAAGATGAATGCCCATAGATTCGAGAGAAGATCGAACAAAGGGGTTGGCAAAGGCTCACAAACCCGGAAGCAAAGATAAATGCAAACCTCATCAAATAATTCTATGCAAATATGGTCAGAGAAGACAAAACCAAGGCCCCCACCTTCAAAAGTTACATGAGAGGAACAGAGGTGGACTTCAACCCCAATGCCATAACAAGGGTTCTTCAGCTGAAATCACCATATTTTGATGAGCCCAGTTATCACGTGAGAATAAGTAACGGCCCCGATAATGATAAACTTGAAGAAATTGTGAATGATATGTGTGTTATAGGATCTGACTGGGAAAGGTATTCAGATAGAAGACCTCGGTTCATCAGGAGAGGAGACCTCATCCCGGAAGCCAAGGGATGGTTTGAACTTGTGAGGAGATCTATCCTCCCAGCTGCAAACAATTCTGAGGTCAACGTTACTCGAGCTACTATGGTACACTGCTTAGTAAAGGGTGGAGGCATCAATGTGAACGAAATTATAGCTGAGGGGATTCAAGAATCAGCCAAGAAGAATGATTCAGGTGCTAGACTTTGGTTCCCCAGCACCATCCTTAGGCTGTGTACGAAAGCCAAGGTAGTCTTCGAGGACAGCAATCCAACTTGGGTAAACCCTGGAAGGATGGTTACACTCCAGCGTATAACGCATGTGACACCCGCCCAACAACAAAGAAGGCCTCAAATAGGGAGAAGAACACCACAAGAAGAACCTCACCAAGAAGAACCTCAACAGGAAGAATATCAGCAAGAAAAGTACTATGATCCAACTAACATCAACTTGAATCACATTCACGGAGCCATTGAGGAGCTAGCGAGGAGTTATATGGAGGGACAAGAACAACAACTGCACATTCAAGCCCAAAGGATGGATCGTCAAGAAGAACTGTTTTCTAATTGGATGAATCAACAAGGGGAGTGGCAGAAACAGCAAATGGAACACTACTCCCAGCTCACTCAAGCCATCAATCAAGTGACTGAAAAGCAAGAGCGTCAAGACAAACGCCTTCAAGAACTCAATCAACGACAGCTAGCTCAGACGAAGGCATTCAATGAGTTCAGCGTACTGAATGAAGGACGGCAACAACATAAGGAGGAGTTCAACATAAACACTCAAGCTAAGTTGAACTATATGTCTAGTCATATGCATAATCTACACTCTGCAATCCCTAGGTATGATGAGGTCCAAAAAGATCTCACAGAACAAGAGGAAAGGAAGGTGAAACAGCAGAAGAAAACATTGAAAAAGAAGATGGAAGATGCTGGCTTCTGGAAGAAGTTGATTGGAAAAAGCAAGGGAAGTGGGAGTGCAAGCACTCAAGAAAAACACAAGGAGGACAAACAGGAAGGAGAGCATGAGCACCCCCAAGAGTAAAAGGTGGTGGAGTTCCCTCATTGTTCCATCTTTCTTTTTCAAGTCTTTTAAATAAGGAAAATCATGTATGAAATAGAACATGCTTCCATAGTAGCTTAGGAATTTTCAATTCTGTCTTTAAATTTGCTTTTGCCTAGGTCTATGCTCGCTAGTCAAATTGCCTGTTTTCATTTTCATCTTGCTTATTGTATGCTTGTCCTCTTAAGCTAAATAAAAAGAAAAAAAAGAGATGTTATGAAAGACCAAAGTAATGTTCAAGTTGTGGAGTAGGTCCTTAAATTTGTGGTGTAGTAATCACTTAGCTAAGTTGGTTCACAACAAGGTGGAAAGACAACTATCTGTCTTGAATCATATGCTTGAAACACACCCCATGAGACTAGATAAATAATAAGATCCTAACAAGAAAAAGGAAAAGAACAATAAGAGTTGAAAAAGAAAGAAAAGTTAATAAAGAATAAGGCTAGGCACCAAGGGCTTGAATCTTGAGGGATGTGTCTGTGGTGCTCTTGTACCAAGGATCTGCTTGGATGAATAAGTTCTTAGGAGTGCTTCATCACTTGGTAACTTGGGTTAACTAACCCGGGATTATCAACTGAAAATCCACTATTAAGAGCAACCTTGCTACAGAACATTTAGTAACCCAAAGAGGTGCTGGACACCAAGACCTCAAGGAAAGAAAATAACAAACCATGTGCCTGTGGTGTGCATGTATGGGGGAGAGAGACTTGAGGGAGTAAGTCCTTAGGGGTGTTTCAACACCTAGCACCTTGAACCAACTGGTTCGGGAGTGTTGGCTGAAAGCTTATCTTAAAGAGTTGCCCCCTCACAGAACACTTAGCCTAAGGATGAAATAAACCTTGGAAAGACAAAGGGGATCAATAAATAAAAGTCTCAAAGGGTGCAATCAAGTAAGTATTCCAAGGCATGATAAAGGTCTAAAAGCCAGTAAAGGAATGAACCTAAGTTGCTATGCATGAAACCCCATAAAACCAAGAACATGACTTCCACAATAATGATTCATTCCTCTTGTCATTTCATTCATCATTCTCTTGTTCCAGTACTTGCTTAGGGACAAGCAAGCTTTAAGTTTGGTGTTGTGATGCTAGGGCATTTTGGCCAGTTTCACTGACCTTTTCTTTATGGTTTTAAGATAGTTTCATGTATTTTCTTAGGAAATAAGCAAGTTTTGGGTAAATAATCACTTACATCTTGATTCAAGAAAACATTGTGAATTTTACAAGATTTCATGAGAATTATGCATGAATTAAAGGACAAATTGAATGATGCATGTCTCATAACTTGGATCAGAGCTTTGAT
>NC_029787.2:57567174-57584881 GCF_000816755.2 Arachis ipaensis | reverse complement strand
AGACTCTAACGTGGAGGGAGCAAGAATCACCAACGTTAGTGACAATCACCTTTGTCACTAACGTTGGATTGAGCCACTATGAGCCACGTTAGTTGCCACGTTAATTACATTAACGTGGAAGCTAACGAAGAGAAGAGGGATGATGAGCCAACGTTAGTGACACTCACCTTTGTCACTAACGTTGGAGATGGCTATCAATACCACGTTAGAAGTCACGTTAACCTAGTTAACGTGAACTCTAACGTGGGAAGTAGGGGCGTTCTGAAGCGTTAGTGACAAAGGTAAGCGTCACTAATGCTCTCGAAGATTTGGCAAGCCTACGTTAAAGGCCACGTTAACTATTCTAACGTGAACTCTAACGTAGGGAGAAAGGGGTACTCTCAACGTTATTAAAAAAGGTAAACCCCAGTAACGTTAACCATTCAGTTGAGCTTTACACCAACCTTTGCGTTTAAACTTAAAGCTTTCAACCATAATGAACCTTGCAGGACAATTCTTACCACTGGCCATCTTCCTCTTACTCTTAATGTTACAAAGAGCTCTAAGTTGACCATCCGTCTCCAGTAGCCCATATTCAAGTGGAATTAGAAAGCTATGGGATATGAATTTTATCCACTTGAATGTTGTGAAGGATGATGGTAACTTAGGGGGAGGTATCTTGAATGAAATTGCAAGCGCCACTCCCTTCTGCTCTTCTCTGATAATTACCACCTCTTTGCAAGCTTCTTCAATTTCAACCTCTTCCTCGTGGCAGCTTTCTTCCAATTCAATCTTCTCTTCATTTCTTTCCAAGGGCATGGGAAGTTGTGCTTCTTCTTCTTGAATCTCCATCTCTTGATCAACCTCTTCCAAGTCTTCAATTGTGATATGCTTTGGAGGTTGTACACCCTCCTCGGCATCAATTTCAAACATCTTGGAAGGGGGTTCTATAACTGGACCTTCCCATGGAGATTCTGCATCTCCTAAGTCTTCAACCACTTCTTCTTCTTCAATAATTCCGACTTCCTCTACTTGTTCCAGTACAAAGTCATGCTCCGTACTGTTCACTGGAGTTTCTAGTATCTCCTTCATGCTATGCTCTTTTATTGATTCTTCGTATGTAGCCATGGGGGTTCCTTGAATGTCCGAACGTCAGGAAGCTAATTGAATTATCGCTTGCTCCAATTGACGAATGGTTGCATGAAATCGATCCACTGTTTCCTTGAAACGATCCTTTGTCTCTTGATGCACTCGGCTTTCATAAATAGGATCATAGTACTCTTGGATTGATGGATATGGAGATGGTGAATATCGAAGTGGTGGTTCTTGTGAGTAATTGGGTTGGAATTGGGGTGGTTCTATATATGGTTCATATGGCTCATAAGGTAGTTGGTATGGTGGTTGAGGGTTAGGGTCATATGGAGGTGAATGGCGGAAAGGGGCTTGTGAGTTTGGTGGTCCAAAGTTATGTTGAGGAAAGGGTTCATAGGCATATGGTGGTGGTTGTTGATAGTCCATTGGAGATGGTTGTTGTCATTAGGGTTGATCAAATCCTTGTGGCTCCTCCCATCTTTGATAGTTCCAACATTGATGCCTGTTCTCATTGTAATTTCTTCTTCCTGCAACATAATTGTAACTAGACTCATAGCCAAAGGGGTGAGAGTTCATAGTAGCAAATAAAAATTAAAAACGAAAATAAAAATAAATTTAAATTAAAAGGTTATTTAAAATTTGAAATTTGAATTTTTGAAATTTGAGATTTGAAATTTGAAAAATTTTTTAAAGTTGAATTTTGAAAATTTTTAAATTTGAATTTTGAAATTTGATTTTTAAATTTTGAATTTTTGAATTTAATAAGGAAAGAGAAAAACAATAAAATGACAACAAACTTAAAAATTTTTAGATCAAAACGAAGAAAACAACTAAGAACAACTTGAAGGTCAAGATGAACACAAAGAACAACTTGAAGATCAAGATGAACACCAAGAAAAAAAAATTTTTAAAAAAAAAAATTTTTTATAATTAAATAAAAACCAATAACCTCTTAATTTATGAAAAAAAGCAAAAATAAAAACAAAAATAAAAATAAATAAACAAGTAGAAAGCAAATATTTACAATAACCAATAATAAGGCACACGTTTGCAATTCCCCGGCAACGGCGCCAAAAATTGATGAGACACAGAAGTTGGTGAATTAAAAATTATTAAAATAGTTACGTTGCAAGTATAGTTCTTAACTCACCGAAAATCTGCCTATCAATTTAGAAATATGTCACAGAGAGTTTAATTTAAAAATTACTGGGAGTTTAAGTCCCAGGTCGTCTCCCAACGAGTTGCAGAAAAGTGTGCTATTTTATTAATCAGATGATCTAAGAAGTTGAGTTAAGTAGGTGGAAAATTAAATTGAGAAAATTCAAATAACATGAATAAAAGCCTTGACTGGGAGTTAATTAGTTGGGATCTCTATCATTGATGGGATGATTTCAAGATTAATTTATAATTAATGGTTGTTCTATTTAGTTATCCTTTACTAGGTAAAGGAAAGTCAAACAAGTTGGAATGCTAGATCTGTTCACGAGTTGCAACCCACTTAGTTCAAAGGGATTGGTGTTAGTGATTAGATAACAATCCAACAGTTAACCCAATTACAATTTTTCTTTCAATCCTTCCAACTCAAGAGTTCCTTTCAATCAACTCCCTATCAAGTGAGAGAACTACTCACTCAATGTAAATAATAAATCTATAACACATGAAAGGGAATTAAAAGAAGACATGATTATTGGAATGGAAAATAAATTAAAATGGAAGAAATAATCCTTGTACTAATTAATCATGAAAGTATTCAAATGACAAAATTGAACAAAGCAAAGAACATGGAAGAATAGAACCGAGTTAAGAGAACGAACTAGAATGACGAAGTCTTGATGAGGAAATAACTCTTCTCAATGTTCCAATGCTTAGACCAATTGAAAATTCAAATTCTTAAACCCAGAGAAAAAAAACCTAAAGGAGTAAAACTAGATCTAAAACTGAAAACTGTGTAGAATGAATGTTGTCTTTTGTTTCTGCATATTCTCTGGCTCTAGTCTGCTGTTCCGGGCCGAAAACTAGTCGAAATAAGGTCCAAAATCGCCCCCAGCGAATTCTGCAAATTATGCAGATCGCACATGTCACGCGATCGCGTCATCCATGCGGAAGCGTCATTCGCATTTTTCCTTGCCACGCGTTCGCGTCGTCCATGCTACCCGTCGCTTTAGCTTTTCCAATCCGCGCGGCCGCGTGAGCCATGCGGCCGCGTCACTGCGATTTGCTCTCCTTCGCGCAGTCGCGTGAGCCATGCGACCGCGTCACTTCTCGTTGGTTATCTCCTCAAATTCTTATGTTCCTTCTATTTTTGCTAGCTTCCTTTCCAATCTCCAACTCGTTCATGCCCTATAAAGTCTGAAACACTCAACACACAGATCATGGCATCGAATGGAATAAAGGGGAATTAAAATTACATAATTAAAGTCTTTAGGAAGCAGTTTTCAAACATGTTAAAAATTCAGGAAGGAATTATAATTTCATGCTAATTTAATGAATAAGTGGGTAAGGATCATGATAAAACCACACAATTAAACACAATATAAACCATAAAATAGTGGTTTATCACTAAGCTCAAGAGAAGCTATAAGAGAGTGAAGAGAAATGGTAGAATGTATGAAATGCAACCTATCTGTATGAATTCAACTACATGCAAAATGTTTCTACCTACTTGGTTAAAAGTAAATAAACTCTTCAAGACAAACATAAATTAGATTTCACTAATTCAAATCATACAATAAAAAGCAAATAAACTTGTAAGAAGATAGCTCATGAAAGTAGGGAACATAGAATTAAGCATTGAACCCTTACTGGTAGTGTATATCACTCTAACTCTAAAGTGTCTAGGGTTAATCACTCTACTCTTCTCTAATCATGCTTTCTAAACTTTGTTCTTCATCTAACCAATCAACAAAAATTCAATGTACCAATGCAAACATCATGAGGTCTTTTCAAGGTTGTAATGGGGCTAAGGTAAGGGTGAGGGTATATATATATAAGGCTAAGTGAGCTAACAAAGTGAATCCTTGATTAGTCTAAGATCTCACCTAACATATACATACTTTATATAATTTAAAAATACTTTACCTAGCTACCCAAATTTTTCCCACTTTTGTATTACATGCTCATGTATCAAACTTATTTTTGAATTTTGTCCCATGTGCATTGATTCTTTTTATTTTGCATTTGGGGTAATATTATTTTCTTCCTTTTTTTTTCTATCCCCTTATTTAATTACTTAATATTTTTTTTCAATGCACATGGTAATTTAATTATTTTGATTTCACATGAGCATGCTTTCCAAATTTTCACATAACTTATTCGATTTAATTCCCTACTTTTTCATATCATCCCATGTTCCCATAAAATTCCCCACACTTAAATTGTACACAATATCTATCTTAAGCTAACCAAGGATTCAACTTGAGATTTTTATTTTGTTTTTCTGCTTAAGGTTAGTAATGTGGTTATGAAATAGAAGGGGGTTAAAAAGTTCAAAGTGGCTAACAAGGGTGATGTAAAAGGTAGGCTTATTTGGGATAAGTGAGCTAATAACAAATAATGGCCTCAATCATATGCAAGCATATAAATACACTAAATAATGGACATATAGAATGGAACAAAGCAAAGATTGCAATTATAGAGAAGAAAACACATAAGAATAAAAATTTATGGTTAAATCATGTAACCATGTAAATAAGCTCAAAATCTCACAAGTTGTGTATTCTTTGGCTCAAAAATCATGTTCCAAATACAACTTCAAACAAATTTAACACAAATTTTTCAATTTAAATTAGTGAAATTTTTCAAAAATAGGGTCTTAAAAAGAAACTTATTATTTTTCAACTAAGTAGTACTTAAATGCAAACAATCAACTACACATGCAATCTATTATGCAATGCAACAATGAACTAATAAAGAAAATAAAATATTGGTGTTGAGATAGAAGAGTAACTAACCCATGGAGATCGGTATTGACCTCCCCACACTTAAAGATTGTACCGTCCTCGGTGCATGCTGAGATGTGCAGGTGGACGGGTTGTTCCAACTGATGCTTTTCTTCAAGGATTGTACGGATGGACTTGTTTGTCTCTTCTTTTAGAAGTTTCTCCCTTTTTCCGTCTTCGATGGCCAGCCTGAAAGAAGAGAAAAAGAAGAAAAGTAACACAAAAGATAGAAAATAAATAAAATATGGGTATTAATGCCAGATGATAAGGGTTTCATTTACATGGAAGCTTCAACATGTTCGTGAGAAAATAATAGAAGCACATGGCATATCAGTGGTGCAGAAATTGCAATAAAGGGGAGGAGTGTGGGTAATGAAAATATCAATATAAGTTCATGTCAATGCAAATGAAGTGCAAGTATCATAAAAGATTGGCATTGACAGATAATTAATATCATCCCACAGTATAAAACAAGTCACTAAGCACCAAAATAATTCAAGAAAAGATGCAACAGTTGAATAAGAACATTTAACACCAATGGTAAAATAATAAAATTAGAAAAGAAAAATAAAAATATGCACAAAATTAAAATGCAATGAATAAAATATGCAAATAAATTAAGTAAAATAAAAAGAAAGATAAGAAGAATGAGAAGTGAAAGAAATAAAGTAAGAAAGAAAGAAGAAAAGATAGAAGAAATTAGGATTAGAAAAGAAAAGATAAGATAATTGGCGCTGATCGGGATAAGTTGTGCGACGCGGGCGACGCGGACGCGTGGGGTACGCATTCGCGCGAATTGTGCTTATATGAATCGACGTGGACGCGTGACTCGTTTTGTGCTACTGGCGCGAGGGCAGCCTCGCGCTCGCACAACTCTTTGTTCGAAACTCTTTTCGCCAAAATTTTGGGTGACGCGGTCGCGTGGTTGACGTGATCGCGTGAATGGCCTTTCTTTTAAAAATGACGCGAACGCGTAGGGCACGCGGTCGCGTGATAGGGCTTGTGCTTCTAGCACGATTCTAGCCCAGCTCCATCATAACTCTCTGCCATGCACCCCTTTACGTCGATTTTACAGAGCCACGCATTCGCGTAGATGACGCGGACGCGTGCGAAGCATATTTCCCACAGGACGCGAACGCGTCAGCGACGTGGTCACGTGGATCAATTTGTGCCAAAGGCACGCCTCCAGCCATGCTCTCGCGTGACTCTCTGTTCACTTTTCTTTTCTCCTAATGCACGTGTGACGCGGACGCGTCAGCGACGCTGCCGCGTCGCGTGCGTTTTTTTTTAATGCAGTATGCAGTGCTAATGCAAATGCTATGAATAGTATTTAGGTTCAATGAAAATAATATAATATAAAAACAGACAAAACGAAATAAAACTGAAATAGGAACGAACATACCATGGTGGGTTGTCTCCCACCTAGCACTTTTAGTAAAAGTCCTTAAGTTGGACATTTGGTGAGCTCCCTGTTATGGTGGCTTGTGCTTGAACTCATCCAAGAATCCCCACCAGTGTTTGTGCTTCCAGTAACCTCCGGGATCCCAAACTGGGCGCAGAAAGCCTTCAAGTAAGTTGAAGCAAGTGACAAGGCCCCAAGAGTGTTGATTGATGGACTGAATTCCGGGGTCCCAAACCTTGCTTTTGCACCCGTCTTCTTGTTGAGCAATATTGTTCCATCCAGGTGGCAGGCAATCTGAATTCTCACTAAGGCGGCCAAATAACTTCCTAGACCCATTCAGCTGAGCTTTACACCAACCCTTGCATTTAAACTTAAAGCTTCCAACCATAGTGAACCTTGCAGGACAATTCTTACCACTGACCATCTTCCTCTTACTCTTAATGCCACAAAGAGCTCTAAGTTGACCATCCGTCTCCAGTAGCCCCTATTCAAGTGGAATTAGAAAGCTAAGGGATATGAATTTTACCCACTTGAATATTGTGAAGGATGATGGCAACTTAGGGGGAGGTATTTCTAACGAATTTGCAAGCTCCACTCCTTTGTGCTCTTCTCTGACAACTTCCACCTCTTTGCAAGTTTCTTCAATATCAACTCCTTCCTCTTGGTAGCTTTCTTCCAATGCAATCTCTTCTTCACTGCTTTCCAAGGGCATGGGAGGTTGTGCTTCTTCTTCTTGAATCTCCATCTCTTGATCGACCTCTTCCAAGTCCTTAACCATGACATGCCTTGGAGGTTGTACACCCTCCTCAACATCAAATGCAACCGTCTTAGAAGGAGGCTCTATGTCATGACTTTCCCATGGAGGTTCAGCATCTCCCAAGTCTTCAACCACTTCTTCCTCTTCAATAATTACTGCTTTGTCTAGTAGTTTTAATATAAAATCGTACTCATCCTTGATGATTTTTTTTCCATGACAGCTCCTTTCAACTATTCTTTCATCTTCAAGGGTCTCTCCTATCTCCACATTCTGGGCCTCCTCTTGCTCTAAGACAAAATCAGACTCCTCCTTGATGTCTTCCTTCACTGATTCTTCAACCACTCCTTCGACTTCAAGGGTCTTTACTACCTTTACCTTTAGGGCCTCCTCTAGCTCCTTATGAAGTATAGATTCACGAAGATGATCCCTTCTCTCTTGTTCCATGTCAATAGCATCATTGGGATCATGTTGCTCTTAGATTGATGGATGTGGGTGCTCTTCCATGGATGGTGGTGATGGGATGGAGAGATAATTTTGTGGTTGAAAAGGAAGTGCACTAGAGCTTGAGGGTTGATTGTTGAAGGTATTTGGTGGTCCGATTTGGGTGACGAGAGCTTGTATAGTAGAGTTTAGATCAGTAAGTGCTTTCTCCATGGAGGTTTGGGGTGGATAGGAGGGTTCATTTGTTGGGAGAAAGGGTTCATGGTAGGAAGGTGGTTCATCTTGATAATGATAAGGAGATGGTGTATATTGAGGTGGTGGTTCATGAGAGTAGTTGTGTTGGAATGGGGTGGTTCTGTGTATGGTTCATTTAGCTCATAAGGTGGTTGGTATGGTGGATACGGGTTAGGGTCATATGGAGGTGAATGGTGGAAAGGGACTTGTGAGTATGGTGGTCCAAAGTCATGTTGAGGAAAGGGTTCATAGGCATATGGTGGTGGTTGTTGATAGTCCATTGGAGGTGGTTATTGCCATGAGGGTTGATCAAATCCTTGCGGCTCCTCCCAACTTTGATTGTTCCAACCTTGATGCCTGTTCTTATTGTAATTTCTTCTTCCTGCAACATAATTGTAACCAGACTCATAGCGAAAGGGGTGAGAGTTCATAGTAACAAATAAAAATTAAAAACAAAAATAAAAATAATTTTAAATTAAAAGGTTATTGAAATTTAAATTTTGAAATTGAAAATTAAATTTTGAAATTTGAATTTTAAATTTTGAAATTTATAATTTTGAAATTTTGAATTTTAAATTTTTGAAATTTGAATTTTGAAATTTGAAATTTCAAATCTGAATTTTGAATTTTGAATATTAAATTTTGAAATTTGATTGTTTGAATTTTGAAATTTGAAATTTGATTTTTAAATTTTAAAATTTGGATTTTGAAGTTGAAATTTGAAATTTGAAATTTGAATTTTTAAATTTTGATATTTGAATTTTGTAAAAGTCAACAATATAGGATAAAGTTTTGAAAAAGATTTAAATTTTGAAAAGGTTTGATTTTTAAAATTTTAAATTTAAATTTTGAAATTTGAATTTTGGAATTTAAATATTGAAATTTGAAATTTGATTTTGAAATAAGATAAGATAAGATTTTGAAAAAGATATGATTTTTGAAAAAGATTTGAATTTTGAAATTTAAAACTAAGATAAGATAAGATAAAAATTTTAAAATCAAAATCTGATTTTTTTTATGGAAATTTCGTAAAATCAATAAAAATAAAGAGAAAAGATATTTTTGAATTAAATTAGGAAAGAGAAAAATAATAAAATGACACCAAACTTAAAATTTTTAGATCAAAACGAAGAAAACAACTAAGAACAACTTGAAGGTCAAGATGAACACGAAGAACAAATTTTTGAAAAAATTTTTAATAACTAAATAAAAACCGATAACCTCTTAATTTATGAAAAATCAAAAATAAAAACAAAAATAAAAACAGATAAACAAGAAAAAAGTAAATATTTACAATAACCAATAATAAGGCACACGTTTGCAATTCCCCAGCAACGGCGCCATTTTGAAGAGAGAACTTTTGCGTGGTCTAGAATTCAGAATAAATCCTCGTTGTAGGTATAGCTTCTAAACCAACAAAAATCCTTTCTTACAAACGTTTTGGTTGTCACAAGTAACAAACCCCTAATAAATTGATACCGAAATATTTAAACCTCGGGTCGTCTTCTCAAGGAATTGCAGGGACGTATGTTCTTATTATTGGTTATGAGTTTTGTAAATTGAGGGTTTTTAAAATGAGGGACAGGTAATTTAAATGACAACTAAAATAAATTAACAATAATAAAATCTCTTGGCAAGGTATAAGAACTGGAAGTCCTATCCTAGTTATCCTTATCAATTGTGATGCGAATTGGATTTTTCTCCCACTTTGTTAACCTCTAACTATGAAGGTAAGTTAAGTGGATGAATTAATTTTTATTCCTCAGGTCTAGTCTTTCCTTGGGAAAGGCTAGAGTTAGTGGAACTCGAATTAATTCTTAAAGAATTCCAATTTTCAATCAACAATGAGTTTGATAACTCGTGAGTTACCAATTACTTGACCAAGACCAAGAGGAAGAAAATATCCAAATTAAATTAAAAGCATTCATAAATAGAAAAAAACAATCATAAACTGAAAATACCTCAATTTGCATTAATAAAAGAAATTAAATCTAACAGGGATATTCATAAATTAAATTGGGAAAATAAAGGAACATTGAACCTGATAAAAAGAAACAATCCTGAAAGCAAGAGAAATCCTAATCCTAATCCAAAGAGAGAGGAGAGAACCTCTCTCTCTAAGAACTACATCTAAAACTAAAATTGTGAATTGTGAGCTTGTCCTCCTGAATGAATGGATTTCCCCACTTTATAGCCTCTAATCTGCGTTTTCCAAGCCAAAAACTAGGTCGAAAACAGCCCAAAAATCGCTGGAGAAAAAATCTGCCACGCTAATTTTCGTCACTGCGTCGCATCCGCGTGGAGCACTCATTCGCGTCACCTAGCATCAAGGCAACTATGATATATTATATATCAAATCAAATCCCCGGACGTTAGCTTTCCAACACAACTGGAACCACGTCGTTTGGACCTCTGTAGCTCAAGTTATAGCCGTTTGAGTGCGAAGAGGTCAGGCTGGACAGCTTAGCAATTTCTCCAACTTCTTGTATTCCTTCCACTTTTGCATGCTTCCTTTCCATCCTCTAAGCCATTCCTGCCATGTAATCTCTGAAATCACTTAACACACATATCAAGGCATCTAATGGTAATAAGAGAGGATTAAACATAGGGAACTCAAGAACAAAGAAGCATGTTTTCAATCAAAGCACATAATTAGGAAGGCAAATGTAAAACCATGCAAATAGTATGAATAAGTGGGTAAAGAGTTGATAAAAACTACTCAATTGAGCACAAGATAAACCATAAAATAGTGGTTTATCAGCGTGCCAACCCCGATAAAGCTCAGTTACTTTACTTAACCGAGCGCCCTTGTGCCTTTGAGATGAACTCCACCTTCGAATCATGGTGAGCATCTTTTGTGGCCAATTTCCTTGCTAAAGTAGTAGCGCTTCCTCCTTGCTCCCTTATGTACATAGTTCGAGCCTTGCTGAGTGAAATTTTGTGTGAAGTAGTGCCTTTCTTTGTGGTTTCATTTTGGTGAGGCCCGAAAAAGTTAGATGTTTTAACTGAGCGCTTTTCCTTGCCTTGCTTTTCTCTTGTGCGCTCAGTTGGTTTAATGAACTGAGCTCTCCTTTTATTCCATTCGTTTCCAAATAATGCCAATGCATGATGGTTTTAATTAATTAAATGCATGCATGTTTCACTTTAATTAATAAAGCCAATGCATTAACGTTTTTGCAACATGCATTCTGCCATTGGCTTTATTTAATAATGCATGCATTTCCTTCAATACATTTAGCGTTTATTTCATTGGCATTATTAAGTGAATGTTTCATTCATGCATGCTTTTATTAATGCCTTAGCATAAAGCTTTGATTTGCCAATTGCATTAGAAATGCATGGCTTTAATTAATAAGGCTAATGCTTTAACGTTGCTTTCATTCAATTTAAATGCATGCATGCTTTATTAATTTCATGCATGCATAAGGCATTAATGCATGCCATGGCTTCATGGTCATGGGCCACACTTTTAAAAGCATGGCCTAAAGGTCCAAAGCGTGCTCAATCTTCAAAGCGTGCCTAAAATTCCTCTTTTCTTCTTTTTAGCTTATTTTGTGCTTTTTTGCTTCTTTTTCTTCTTATTTCCTACAAAATTTATAAAATCAAAAGATCAAGAAAATATAATATTTAAGCACCAAAGAATACAATATATAAGCACTAATCACAAATTTCTTGTATGAAAAAGTATAGAAAAACATGACATGATGACATGTCATCACAACACCAAACTTAAACCTTGCTTGTCCCCAAGCAAGAAAAGAATCATGCAATAGAGATTGACAATCCAAGGTAAGAAGAATAGCAACTCAATGTTCTTGGTAGGCTAGTTTTCTATGCATGCTACAATCACAAAAGAAATATAAATGATTGATGCTTCTATCTAGCTCAATTTATGAAATCTTTTTCTTATATTTCTTCCTTGAAATAAGCTTTTCATGTTCTTATTAGCTTCTCCTTTTGGGTCCTTTGTCCCATGGGTTGATAACAAAACTACGACTCTAAATGCTTTGTTTTCAAGTATTACCACTTGATACATAAGCACCACAAGAATTTGAATTAGAGGACTTCATTAAGTTCATTTGTTTCTTTTCTTGACTCTCTAATCATTGATGCTCAGAGCCTTGAGCTTTGAGGGAGTGCATTTGCACTTGAGCCTAACCTTGATTCTAAGTGTTTTGTTTTCAAGCTTTTTGCTTGATACATAAACACCACAAGTACTTAACAATTTAATTGTCATTGGTACTCAGAGCCTTCAGCTTTCTCATTCTTTCCCTTTTTCTTTTCTTGCATTAATTGTATTTGCTTCTTCAAGGTTTTCATAATTTTCAAAAGATTTCACAAAATGTACTAGATGAAAACTTTAATTAAATAAAATCCAATGCAATTGAGCAACAATTAATCATACTAGCTTTCCAATACTTGTATGCACATGCTAATTTCTTCTTTAATTCCTTATTTGTTTATGATCATGATGCTTTATTGCTTTTGAATTCACAAAACTCAAGTTGGTAGTCATAATGTCACAGCAACATGTTACAAATCAAGATTCAAGCTATGCTTTATTCATACACACATGTAAACAGAGAAGATGAAGATAATCATGCAATTTAAGTGCTGGAAACGAATGAGAAGAAAAGGAACTCTACAACCTTGTAGCTCATCTTCATTATTGTTGTCCTTTTTCCTCTATTCTTCCTATTTCCCTTGCCATAATCAGAATGCTTGCTCATCCTTAAGCAACAATTAGAACAATGGCTATGGGGCTAAGATGGATCATGAATGTCTTACACAATAAAATGTTAGCAATACATGTGTTTTAAGTAAGCAAAATTAAGGATAACAATCAAGGCATAGAGAAACATGAACATTGTGATTATAAGCATAAGAAGGTTTGCACAATACTTTGCATAAAGAATAAGTGGCACACCAAACTTAGTGTGACACTTTCACTTGGAATTGATGCAAGTATCTAGTAGATATTGGAACCAAATTTTTGTTGCATAGCAACACTGAACTTAGAATGCAATCACATGTCAATTTTATTTGAAACAAGACTAAATGAAACTGTTGTATGTTAAATATAATCACCAAGCAAAGAATCTATCATGAATAAGGATCTCTTGGTAATGTATTAACAAAAACAGTTAATAAGCAAACTAAATGAAAACATTTAAAAACAGAAAAATGACTAAAGCAAGTAGAATGAAAAAGTGTCAAATTAAAAGAGAAAAATAAAACTGCAGAGGCATTATGATTATGCAGACAAGTAGTGTTGCTTGAATGAATTGCATAGAAAATAAGTGGCACACAAAACTTAGAATCTTGCTATCTCACTTTCATTTTTGATTTGATGCAATCATCCAAAAAGAATGAAAGCAATGTGTTGCATGGCAACACCAAACTTAGAATGTAACCATATGCCAATGTATTGAATTTAAACAAAGCAAAGAAAGAAATGTACCTATGGTCTACATGTTCTTCACTTTCTTCCTCTTCTTCCAATTTGTTAAGAGGAATGACCTCAAGGGGGAAGAGGTTTCAGCTATTGTCCCCTTTCTTGGTTTCCTCTCAGCAAGCTTTCTTTTGTGCCTTGATTGATCTTGCTTGCTGGATCAGGGACAGGATTGGTGCTCTTGCTAGTTGCCTTCACTCCTTTGAATTCAAAACTTGGTTGCTGTGTGATTATTGGAGTTTTGTATTCATCTAGAGCCTTTTGAATTGATGGTTTCATGAACTCTTCCTTTATGTACTTCTCTGCCTCACTTGAGTGTATATTTTCTGGAATGACTTCCTCACTTTCTTGCTCCTCTATTCCTTCCTTTGCACCCAACATTTGACTTAATAGCTTTTTCATTGAGGAGGTTTGTTGATCTTCCCAACATTTCTTCATCTCCTCTTCATATTTTTCAATCACAGATTTAATTATTGAGAGTTTTTGGGTCAGGAAAGTTTGTGAGAGTTGTGAGTCTTCATGTTCCCTTGTCATCTCCGGTGGCTTTTGTGATTGTAAAATCCTTGGCTCATATCCCTCATCCTTTATTGCAATTTCACTTGCTTATATATTGCATTCTTTGGTGCTTAAATGTTATATTTTCTTGATCTTTTGATTTTATGAATTTTGTAGGAAATAAGAAGAAAAAGAAGCAAAAAAGCACAAAATAAGCTAAAAAGAAGAAAAGAGGAATTTTGGGCACGCTTTGAAGATTAAGCACACTTTGGAAGTTTAGGCCACGCTTTTAAAAGCGTGGCCCATGACCATGAAGCCATGGCATGCATTAATGCCTTATGCATGCATGAAATTAATAAAGCATGCATGCATTTAAATTGAATGAAAGCAACGTTAAAGCATTAGCCTTATTAATTAAAGCCATGCATTTCTAATGCAATTGGCAAATCAAAGCTTTTTGCTAAGGCATTAATAAAAGCATGCATGAATGAAACATTCACTTAATAATGCCAATGAAATAAACGCTAAATGAATTGAAGGAAATGCATGCATTATTAAATAAAGCCAATGGCAGAATGCATGTTGCAAAAACGTTAATGCATTGGCTTTATTAATTAAAGTGAAACATGCATGCATTGGCATTATTTGGAAATGAATGGAATAAAAGGAGAGCTCAGTTCATTAAACCAACTGAGCGCACAAGAGGAAAGCAAGGCAAGGAAGAGCGCTCAGTTAAAACATTTAACTTTTTCGGGCCTCACCAAAATGAAAGCACAAAAAAAGGCGCTACTTCACACAAAATTTCACTCAGTAAGGCTCGAACTGTGTACATAAGGGAGCAAGGAGGAAGCGCTACTACTTTATCAAGGAAATTGGCCACAAAAGTGCTTCCACCAAGGTTCGAACTCAAGGCGTCACACTCAAGGGTGGAGCACTACACAAGAAAAAAAAAAGGGAAGCTCAGTTCACTTTCCCAACTGAGCCCTACTTCCCCCAACACTCTTCACATTAAGGCACGCTAGGAGGCTGCACCAAGGCTTGTCATGCGCAACAAAATTGCAAGGCAAACAAGGCTTGGTGCGCGCAAGGAAGGGCCGAAGACAAGTTTGGGCGCTCAGTTAACTTTCACAACTGAGCTGTGCCCTGGGAGCTGCACCATGGTCCAAAATTCAATTAAAAATCAAATTGGATTCAATTCTTCACCAATTGAACCAAGGCCAACCGGACCCATCTCTCTTCAAATCCAAAGCAAGCAAAGCCCACATCATCACTCAAAGGCACAAGAACAAGTTAGAATAGGATTTTCATTTTAATTGTAATTTATTTTTAATTTCATTTTCATTTCTATTTTTGTAAAGCCTATATAAGGCATCATTTTCATCTTTGTTAAAGAGGCTAGCTCTACTAGAGAGCAATAGAGGTAGAATTGAGAGCTCTCTCTATTAATTTTCCTTTTTGAGTTGAGATTGGAAAGGAGATCTGAGTTTTCTTCTGATTGTTCTTGCTTTGGCACTCTTACTTTCTATTTTGAATTTTGGATTGAGATTGAAGAAATTCTGTTTCAATTCTTGATCTAAAATTCATCTTGTTCCTCTTCTGCATAATTCTAAGGATTGAGAATTGGTTTACTGCTTTCATTTTCTTTCTTCTGCAAGTTCACTCTCTGCACAATTTATTTCCTCTGCAATTGTTCTAAGTTTTGATTCACTGCAATTTTGCTTCTCTATTTACATTTCTTTCAATTTACTTTCAAGCAATTTAATTCTTATGCACTTGTTCTGCATTTTACATTTCTGTTCACGACCTGATTTACTTTTCCTGCAAGTTTAATTCTCCTGCAATTGCTCTAAGCTTTGATCTATTGCTTTTTTTAATTTCCAGCACCCACTCCCCTTTACATTTAATGCAATTTACATTTCTTGTCATTTAAGTTTCAGCTAGTTTACTTTCTTGTTCTTTAAGTTACTTACAATTTTACTTTCTGCAGCTTTAATATTCTTGTCAATTTACTTTCTATTGCATCAATTATCACTCACCAATGTTAGCTTGACTAAACTAATCACCCACTAAAGTTGCTTGATCCATCAATCCCTGTGGGATCGAACTCACTCTAAGTGAGTTTTACTACTTGATGCGACCCGGTACACTTGCCGGTGAGTTTTAGGTGTTTGGAAATCCATTTTCCAAAATATCCATCAAGTTTTTGGCACCGTTGTCGGGGATTGATTTAGATCAACAATGATTAATTGGGTAGAAGTCTAGATTAAGTATTTTCTTTATTTTTGTTCTCTATTTTAAGTTGATAGCAAGGTGTTTGAGCTATTGCCTCACTAAGAAATTCTTTTTCTGTGACATAAATTTTAATTTTCATTGATGTTGCATTTTACAAAATACAAATGGAGTTCAACTCATCTTATGGTCAAACAAAATTTTATGGGATATCACCCACCATCACCAATCTCTAATGGTGGCTGGGAATATCACCAAGAAAATACAAATTCTAAGCACTCCAATCCATGGAGATTCGCTTCAGAGACACAAGATGAGCAAGAAAACCATATGGAATATTTTCCTCCACCACAAAATGATGCTAGTCATGATTCTAATGGTGGCTGGGAAGGGAATTCTAATGCTCTATATGATATTCATCCAAAGATATCATCACTTGACCATGCTTCAACAGAAAGTCCCTGTCAAAACTCACCACCCACACAAACTTCCATGAACCAAAGCCTCTCAAAGCTTGAGACCATGTTTGAAAAATATGAGAGGGAGGCACAGATATCCTGGAACGAGCAAGAGAATTCATTCAAAAACATAGAAGTGATGGTAAACCAAATGTTAAGTGCAAGGGAGAAAGTGGACGAGCAAGATGAGAAGGCTACTGTATCAAGTGAACTTTCAATGAAGAATGAGGTGGTTGAAAATAAAACTGCACTTGAGATGACAAGGGAACATGAAGACTCACAACTCTCACAAATTTCCCTGACCCAAAAACTCTCAACAATTGAATCTGTGATTGAAAAATATGAAGAGGAGATGAAGAAATGTTGGAAAGATCAACAAACCTCCTCAATGAAAAAGTTATTAAGTCAAATGTTGGGTGCAACGAAAGGAGTGGAGGAGCAAGAAAGTGAGGAAGTCATTCCAGAAAATTTACATGCAAGTGAGGCAGAGAAGTACATGAAGGAAGAGTTCATGGAACCACCAATTCAAAAGGCTCTGGATGAATACAAAACTCCAATAATCACACAGCAACCAAGTTTTGAATTCAAAGGAGTGAAGACAACTAGCAAAAGCATCAATCCTGTCCCTGATCCAGCAAGCAAGATCAATCAAGCCATTTGCAAAAGGAAGCTTGCTGAGGAAAGGCCAAGACAAGGGACACTAGCTGAATCTTCTCCCCCCTTAAGGTCATTCCTATTAACAAACTGGAAGAAGAGGAAGAAAGTGAACAACATGTCAACCGTAGGTATAATTTCTCTTCTCTGATTTGTTTTCATTCTTTGTTTTGTTTAAATTCAATAAATTGGCATATGGTTACATTCTAAGTTTGGCGTTGCCTTGCAACAAATTGTTTTCAATCTTTTTGGATGATTGCATCAAATCAAAAATGAAAGTGACACACCAAGATTCTAAGTTTGGTGTGCCACTTATTTTCTATGCAATTCATTCAAGCAACACTACTTGTCTGCATAATCATAATGCCTCTGTAGTTTTATTTTTCTCTTTTGACTTGACACATTTTCATTCTACTTGCTTTAGTCATTTTTCTATCTTTAATTGCTTTCATTTAATTTACTGTTCTTATTTACTTTAATACATTACCAAGAGAGCTTTATTCATGACAGATTCTTGGCTTGGTGATTGTACTTAACAAATAACAGTTTCATTTGTCATTTGCTAATTCAAATAAA
>NC_029787.2:57553534-57565981 GCF_000816755.2 Arachis ipaensis | reverse complement strand
AATTGTTGCTTGAGGATGAGCAAGCATTCTGAGTTTGGCAAGGAAAGAGGAAGAATAGAGGAAAAAGGACAACAATAATGAAGATGAACTACAAGGTTGTAGAGTTCCTTTTCTTCTCATTTGTTTCCAGCACTTAAATTGCATGATTGTCTTCATCTTCTCTGTTTACATGTGTGTATGAATAAAGCATAGCTTGAATCTTGATTTGTAACATGTTGATGTGACATTATGACTACCAACTAGAGTTTTGTGAGTTCAAAAGCAATAAAGCATCATGATCATAAACAAACAAGGAATTAAAGAAGAGTTTAGCATGTGCATACAAGTATTGGAAAACTAGTATGGTTAATTGTTGCTCAATTGCATTAGATTTTATTTAATTGAAGTTTTCATCTAGTACATTTTGTGAAATTTTTGGAAATCATGAAAACCTTGAAGGAGCAAATGCAATTAAAGGGCAAGAAAAGAAAAAGGGAAAGAATGAGAAAGCTGAAGGCTCTGAGTACCAATGACAATTAAATTGTTAAGTACTTATGGTGTTTATGTATCAAGCAAAAAGCTTGAAAACAAAACACTTAGAGTCAAGGTTAGGCTCAAGTGCAAATGCACTCCCTCAAAGCTCAAGGCTCTGAGCATCAATGATTAGAGAGTCAAGAAAAGAAACAAATGAACTTAATGAAGTCCTCTAATTCAAATGCTTGTGGTGCTTATGTATCAAGTGGTAATACTTGAAAATAAAGTATTTAGAGTCGTAGTTTTGTTATCAACTCATGGGGTAAAGCACCCAAAAGGAGAAGCTAATAAGAAAATGAAAAGCTTGTTTCAAGGAAGAAATATAAGAAAAAGATTTCATAAATTGAGCTAGATAGAAGCATCAATCATTTATATTTCTTTTGTGATTGTAGCATGCATAGAAAACTAGCCTACCAAGAACATTGAGTTGCTATTCTTCTTACCTTAGATTGTCAATCTCTATTGCATGATTCTTTTCTTGCTTGGGGACAAGCAAGGTTTAAGTTTAGTGTTGTGATGACATGTCATCATGTCATGTTTTTCTATGCTTTTTCATACAAGAAATTTGTGATTAGTGACTATATATTTCATTCTTTGGTGCTTAAATGTTATATTTCCTTGATCTTTTGGTTTTATAAATTTTGTAGGAAATAAGAAGAAAAAGAAGCAAAAGAGCACAAAATAAGCTAAAAAGAAGAAAAGAGGAATTTTGGGCACGCTTTGAAGATTGAGCACACTTTGGACCTTTAGGCAACGTTTTTAAAAGCGTGGCCCATGACCATGAAGCCATGGCATGCATTATTGCCTTATGCATGCATGAAATTAATAAAGCATGCATGCATTTAAATTGAATGAAAGCAACGTTAAAGCATTAGCCTTATTAATTAAAGCCATGCATTTCTAATGCAATTGGCAAATCAAAGCTTTATGCTAAGGCATTAATAAAAGCATGCATGAATGAAACATTCACTTAATAATGCCAATGAAATAAACGCTAAATGAATTGAAAGAAATGCATGCATTATTAAATAAAGCCAATGGCAGAATGCATGTTGCAAAAACGTTAATGCATTGGCTTTATTAATTAAAGTGAAACATGCATGCATTTAATTAATTAAAACCATCATGCATTGGCATTATTTGGAAACGAATGGAATAAAAGGAGAGCTCAGTTCATTAAACCAACTGAGCGCACAAGAGGAAAGCAAGACAAGGAAGAGCGCTCAGTTAAAACATTTAACTTTTTCGGGCCTCACCAAAATGAAAGCACAAAGAAAGGCGCTACTTCACACAAAATTTCACTTAGCAAGGCTCGAACTGTGTACATAAGGGAGCAAGGAGGAAGCGCTACTACTTTAGCAAGGATATTGGCCACAAAAGGTGCTCACCAGGATTCGAAGGTGGAGTTTATCTCAAAGGCACAAGGGCGCTCGGTTAAGTAAAGTAAATGAGCTTTATCGGGGTTGGCACGCCAAGGAGCTTGTCACGCGCACAACTTGGCACACCAAGTGCAAGAGGGAGAGCTCAGTTCACCGAATCAACAGAGCCGTTCCCTGGGAGTAGCACCCACAGTCCAAAATTCAATTAAAAATCAAATTGTATTCAATTCTTCACCAATTGAACCAAGGCCAACTGGACCCATCTCTCTTCTAATCCAAAGCAAGCAAAGCCCACATCATCACTCAAAGGCACAAGAACAAGTTAGAATAGGAATTTCATTTAAATTATAATTTGTTTTTAATTTCAATTTCATTTTGATTTCCACTTTGTAAAGCCTATATAAAGGCATAAATTTCATTTTAGAAAGGAGGCTAGCTCTAATAGAGAGTAGTAGTAGAGAGCTCACTTTTACATCTTAACTTGAATTGGAGAATTGAAGGAATTCTGTTTCAATTCTCACCTTGAATTCTCTCTTGTTCTTTTACTGCATAATTCAAATTTCATTTGCTGTTTTAAATCTTCTTCTTCTGCAACTTTAGCTTTTCTATTTTGGATCTTGAATTGAGGTTGAAGAGCTCCATTGATTCAAATTCTGAGAATCATCTTCCACTCTTCCTCTCAATTGATCTAAGGATTGGGTTTTAATCTTCTCTGCTATTTTTAAACCTCATTTTCTTCTGCAATATATTTTCTGACTGAGCAAAGGAGAATTGAGATCCAGATTTGCTTCCTGAGTTCATTGCTCTTCTTGGATCCTCAAATTCTCTTTTAGATTTTACAATTGAGCTAAGTTTCTTTCTGTCTTATTCTTCAAGCAATTTTTCATTTCTGTTTGAATCTGCTACACTTACTTCATCTTTTACTTCTTTGCTTGATTGCACTTTTTCTTGTTGAAGTTTTAATTCCCAACACCCAATCCCTTTTACTTTTCATGCAATTTAATTATTCTGCAATTGTTCCAAGTGCTGCTTATTGCTTTCCTTTAAATTTCCTGCACCCAATCCCCTTTACATTTGATGCAATTTACATTTCTTGTCATTTAAGTTTCTGCAATTTACATTTCTTGCTCTTTAAGTTTCTGTCTAATTTACATTCTGCACTTTAAAATTCTCTTGTCATTTACTTTCTGCTGCATCAATTAACACAATTCAACCAATGTTAGATTGACTAAACTAATCACCCACTAAAGTTGCTTGATCCATCAATCTCTGTGGGATCGACCTCACTCTAAGTGAGTTTTACTACTTGATGCGACCCGGTATACTTGCCGGTGAGTTTTAGGTGTTGGAATTTGGTTCCAACCCATCAAGTTTTTTTAACTAACACACTAATTGTTATCATCAACAAGAAAGGAGCGCTCAGTTCACTTTCCCAACTGAGCTTTATCGGGCTCCCACTTAAAAAATGCAAGGAAAAGGCTCACAAAAGTGCTTCCACCAAGGCTCGAACTTGGAAACACAAAGCCCAAAGCAAGGCACTACAAAGGAAAGCTCAGTTCACTTTCCTAACCGAGCACTACTCCCCCATGCACTCCAACAATGTGACACGGGCAAGGATCAAAGGGGGTAGCAACAACGAAGGCTTGGTGCGCACAAATTGGCATGCCACAAGCAAATGGAGAGCTCAGTTCACTTAATCAACTGAGCCGTTCCCTGGGAGTAGCACCCATGGTCCAAAATTCAATTAAAAATCAAATTGGATTAAATTCTTCACCAATTGAACCAAGGCCAAATGGACCCATCTCCCTTCAAATCCAAAGCAAGCCAAGCCCACATCATTACTCAAAGGCACAAGAACAAGTTAGAATAGGAATTTCAATTAATTGTAATTTGTTTTTAATTTCATTTTTATTTTGTAAAGCCTATATAAGGCATCATTTTCATCTTTGTAAAAGGAGGCTAGCTCTACTAGAGAGCAATAGAGGTAAAATTGAGAGCTCTCTCTCTTAATTTTCCTTTTTGAGTTGAGATTGGAAAGGAGATCTGAGTTTTCTTTCTGATTGTTCTTGCTTTGGCACTCTTACTTTCTGTTTTGAATTTTGGATTGAGATTGAAGAAATTATGTTTCAATTATTGATCTAAAATTCATCTTGTTCCTCATCTGCATAATTCTAAGGATTGAGAATTAGTTTACTACTTTCATCTTCTTTTCTTCTGCAAGTTCACTCTCTACAATTTTTCATTTGAGCTTATTGTGCCTGATATACATTTCCCGCACAATTTATTTCCTCTGCAATTGTTCTAAGTTTTGATTCACTGTAATTTTGCTTCTCTGTTTATATTGCTTTCAATTTACTTTCAAGCAATTTAATTCTTAAGCACTTGTTCTGCATTTTACATTTCTGTTCATGACCTGATTTACTTTTCCTGCAAGTTTAATTCTCCTGCAATTGCTCTAAGCTTTGATCTATTGCTTTTTTTAATTTCCAGCACCCACTCCCCTTTACATTTAATGCAATTTACATTTCTTGTCATTTAAGTTTCAGCTAGTTTACTTTCTTGTTCTTTAAGTTACCTGCAATTTTACTTTCTGCAGCTTTAATATTCTTGTCAATTTACTTTCTATTGCATCAATTATCACTCACCAATGTTAGCTTGACTAAACTAATCACCCACTAAAGTTGCTTGATCCATCAATCCCTGTGGGATCGACCTCACTCTAAGTGAGTTTTACTACTTGATGCGACCCAGTACACTTGCCGGTGAGTTTTAGGTGTTTAGAAATCCGTTTTTCAAAATATCCATCAAGTTTTTGGTGCCGTTGCCGGGGATTGATTTAGATCAACAATGATTAAGTAGGTAGAAGTTTAGATCAAGAATTTTCTTTATTCTTGTTCTCTATTTTAAGTTGATAGCAAGGTGTTTGAGCTATTGCCTCACTAAGAAACTCTTTCTCTGTGACATAAATTTCAATTTTCATTGATGTTGCATTTTACAAAATACAAATGGAGTTCAACTCATCTTATAGTCAAACAAAATTTTATGGGCTATCACCCACCATCACCAATCTCTAATGGTGGCTGGGAATATCACCAAGAAAATACAAATTCTAAGCACTCCAATCCATGGAGATTCGCTTCAGAGACACAAGATGAGCAAGAAAACCATATGGGATATTTTCTTCCACTATAAAACGATGCTAGTCATGATTCTAATGGTGGCTGGGAAGGGAATTCTAATGCTCCATATGATATTCCTCCAAAGATATCATCACTTGACCATGCTTCAACAGAAAGCCCCTGTCAAAACTCACCACCCACACAAACTTCCATGAACCAAAGCCTCTCAAAGCTTGAGACCATGTTTGAAAAATATGAGAGGGAGGCACAGATATCCTGGAACGAGCAAGAGAATTCATTCAAAAATATAGAAGTGATAAACCAAATGTTAAGTGCAAGGGAGAAAGTGGAAGAGCAACATGAGGAGGCTACTGTATCAAGTGAACTTTCAATGAAGAATGAGGTGGTTGAAAATAAAACTGCACTTGAGATGACAAGGGAACATGAAGACTCACAACTCTCACAAATTTCCCTGACCCAAAAACTCTCAACAATTGAATCTGTGATTGAAAAATATGAAGAGGAGATGAAGAAATGTTGGAAAGATCAACAAACCTCCTCAATGAAAAAGCTATTAAGTCAAAAAATGTTGGGAACGAAAGGAGTGGAGGAGCAAGAAAGTGAGGAAGTCATTCCAGAAAATTTACACGCAAGTGAGGCAGAGAAGTACATGAAGGAAGAGTTCATGGAACCACCAATTCAAAAGGCTCTGGATGAATACAAAACTCCAATAATCACACAGCAACCAAGTTTTGAATTCAAAGGAGTGAAGACAACTAGCAAAAGCACCAATCCTATCCCTGATCCAGCAAGCAAGATTAATCAAGCCATTTGCAAAAGGAAGCTTGCTGAGGAAAGGCCAAGACAAGGGACACTAGCTGAATCTTCTCCCCCCTTAAGGTCATTCCTATTAAAAAATTGGAAGAAGAGGAAGAAAGTGAACAACATGTCAACCGTAGGTATAATTTCTCTTCTCTAATTTGTTTTCGTTCTTTGTTTTGTTTAAATTCAATAAATTGGAATATGCTTACATTCTAAGTTTAGTGTTGCCTTGCAACAAATTGTTTTCAATCTTTTTGGATGATTGCATCAAATCAAAAATGAAAGTGACACACCAAGATTCTAAGTTTGGTGTGCCACTTATTTTCTATGCAATTCATTCAAGCAACACTACTTGTCTGCATAATCATAATGCCTCTGCAGTTTTATTTTTCTCTTTTAATTTGACACTTTTTCATTCTACTTTCTTTAGTCATTTTTCTATTTTTAAATGCTTTCAATTTAGTTTGCTTATTTACTGTGTTTGTTAATACATTACCAAGAGAGCTTTATTCATGACAGATTCTTGGCTTGGTGATTATACTTAACAAATAACAGTTTCACTTGCTTAGTTTTAATTCAAATAAATTGACATATGATTGCATTCTAAGTTTGGTATTGCTATGAAACAAAATTTGGTTCCAATTTTTACAAGATACTTGCATTAATTCCAAGTGAAAGTGTCACACTAAGTTTGGTGTGCCACTTATTTTTTATGCAATGTATTGTGCACACCTTCTTATATATGCAATCAAAATGTCTCTGTCTCTTGTGCCTTGATTGTTATCTTTAATTTTGCTTGCTTAAAACACATGTGCTACTAACATTTCATTGTATAAGACATTCATGATCCATCTTAGCCCCATAGCCATTGTTCTAATTGTTTCTTGAGGATGAGCAAGCATTCTGAGTTTGGCAAGGGAAAGGGAAGAATAAGAGGAAAATGACAACAATAGAAAAGATGGACTACAAGGTTGTAAAGTTCCTTTTCCTCTCCTTTGTTTCCAGCACTTTATTTTGCATGATTGTCTTTATATTCTCTTTATGCATGTGTGGTATGAAAAAGCATAGCTTGAATATTGATTTGTAACATGTTGCCATGCCATTATGACTACCAACTTGAGTTTTGTAAAGCTTAAAGCAGTAAAGTATCATGATCATAAACAAACAAGGCATTAAAAAAGAGTTTAGCATGTGCATACAAGTATTGGAAAGCTAGTATGATTAATTGTTGCTCAATTGCATTGGATTTTATTTAATTAAAGTTTTCATCTAGGACATTTTGTGAAATCTTTTGAAATCATGAAAACCTTGAAGAAGAAATTGCAAATTAAAGCAAGAAAGAAAAAGGGAAAGAATGAGAAAGCTGAAGGCTCTGAGTACCAATGACAATTCAATTGTTAAGTACTTGTGGTGTTTATGTATCAAGCCAAATGCTTGAAAACAAAACACTTAGAGTCAAGGTTAGGCTCAAAGTACAAATGCACTCCCTCAAACCTCAAGGCTCTGAGCATCAATGATTAGAGAGCTAAAAAAAAACAAATGAGCTTAATGAAGTCCTCTAATTAAATGCTTGTGGTGCTTATGTATCAAGTGGTAATACTTGAAAACAAAACATTTAGAGTCGTAGCTTTGTTATCAACTCATGGGGCAAAGCACCCAAAAGGAGAAGCTAATAAGAAAATCAAAAGCTTGTTTCAAGGAAAAATTATAAGGAAAAGATTTCATAAATTGAGCTAGATAGAAGCATCAATCATTTACATTTCTTTTGTGATTGTAGCATGCTTAAAAAACTAGCCTACCATGAATATTAACTTGCTATTCTTCTTACCCTGGATTGTCAATCTCTATTGCATGATTCTTTTCTTGCTTGGGGACAAGCAAGGTTTAAGTTTGGTGTTGTGATGACATGTCACCATGTCATGTTTTTCTATGCTTTTTCATATAAGAAATTGATGATTTGTGCTTAAATATTGAATGCTTTTGTGCTTAAATGTTACATTTCTTTGATCTTTTGATTTGATAAATTTTGTAGGAAATAAGAAGAAAAAGAAGCAAAAAGCACAAAATAAGCTAAAAAGAAAAAAAAAGAGTTTTGGGCACACTTTGAAGTTGGAGCACACTTTGGAGCCTTAGGCCACGCTTTTAAAAGCATGGCCCATGACCAAATCAAGGAAGCTTCACAATCAGCACTCACAAAGCTCAGTTCACTAAGTGAACTTAGCTTTATCGTGAAAAATTCAGCATGGAAGCAAGAATTTTCGCTAAGTTAAACTTGGGTGTTCACAGCATGACCATGCCTGCTTCAAAGAGCCATAACTTGAGCTACAAATGTCCAATTGATGTGCTTCCAGTTGCATTGGAAAGCTAACATTTAGAGCTTTCCAATGATATATAGCAATCCATATTTTGCATGAAATTAAGGCATAAGTGAAAGGAATCTTTAAGGACCAAAAACAAGCAAAAATAGACCAAAGTGGCTTCACCAAGATTCGAAGGGGGAGACACAAGAAAAGCAAGGAAGGAGCGCTACACTTCTTGCAAGGAAAATAAGCAAAATGGCTCAGCAAGGATTCGAACGGGTTGGAACCGAATTCTAACACCTAAAACTCACCGGCAAGTATATCGGGTCGCATCAAGTAGTAAAACTCACTTAGAGTGAGGTCGATCCCACAGGGATTGATGGATCAAGCAACTTTAGTGGGTGATTAGTTTAGTCAAGCTAACATTGGTTGAATTGTGTTAATTGATGCAGTAGAAAGTAAATGACAAGAGAATTTTAAAGTGCAGAAAGTAAATTAGACAGAAACTTAAAGAGCAAGAAATGTAAATTGTAGAAACTTAAATGACAAGAAATGTAAATTGCATCAAATGTAAAGGGGATTGGGTGCAGGAAATTTAAAGGAAAGCAATAAGCAGCACTTGGAACAATTGCAGAATAATTAAATTGCATAAAAAGTAAAAAGGATTGGGTGCTGGGAATTAAAACTTCAACAAGAAAATGTAAAGTGCAATCAAGCAAAGAAGTAAAAGATGAAGTAAGTGTAGCAGATTCAAACAGAAATGAAAAATTGTTTGAAGAACAAAACAGAAATAAACTTAGCTCAATTGTAAATTATAAAAGAGAATTTGAGGATCCAAGAAGAGCAATGAACTCAGGAAGCAAATCTGGATCTCAATTCTCCTTTGCCCAGTCAGAAAATATATTGCAGAAGAAAATGAGGTTTAAAAATAGCAGATAATATTAAAACCCAATCCTTAGATCAATTGAGAGGAAGAGTGGAAGATGATTCTCAGAATTTGAATCAATGGAGCTCTTCAACCTCAATTCAAGATCCAAAACAGAAAAGCTAAAGTTGCAGAAGAAGAAGATTTAAAACAGCAAATGAAATTTGAATTATGCAGTAAAAGAACAAGAGAGAATTCAAGGTGAGAATTGAAATAGAATTCCTTCAATTCTCCAATTCAAGTTAAGATGTAAAAGTGAGCTCTCTACTACTACTCTCTATTAGAGCTAGCCTCCTTTCTAAAATGAAAATGATGCCTTTATATAGGCTTTACAAAGTGGAAATCAAAATCAAATTGAAATTAAAAACAAATTATAATTTAAATGAAATTCCTATTTGGTGCACGAAATTGTGATCTCTTGGTGCTCTAATCTCAATTCATAATTTATCACAACTTCGATACAACTAACCAGCAAGTGCACTGGGTCGTCCAAGTAATAAACCTTACGTGAGTAAGGGTCTATCCCACGGAGATTGTTGGTATGAAGCAAGCTATGGTCACCTTGTAAATCTTAGTCAGGTGGATAATAATTGATTATGGAGTTTTCGAAAATAATATAATAAAATAAGGATAGAAACACTTATGTAATTCATTGGTGAGAATTTCAGATAAGCGTGTAGAGATGCTTTCGTTCCTCTGAATCTCTGCTTTCCTGCTGTCTTCATCCAATCAGTCTTACTCCTTTCCATGGCTGGCTTTATGCAAGGGCATCACCGTTGTCAACGGTTACATCCCCTCCTCTTGTGAAAATGGTCCAAATGCTCTGTCACAGCACGGCTAATCATCTGAGGTTCCCGATCATGCTAGAATAGGATTCACCTTCCTTTTGCGTCTGTCACTACGCCCAGCAATCGCGAGTTTGAAGCTCGTCACAGTCATTCAATCCCAGATCCTACTCGGAATACCACAGACAAGGTTTAGACTTTCTGGATTCTCATGAATGCCGCCATCAATCTAGCTTACACCACGAAGATTCTGATTAAGAGATCTAAGAGATACTCATTCAATCTAAGCTAGAACGGAAGTGGTTGTCAGGCACGCATTCATAGGGAATGATGATGATTGTCACATTCATCACATTCAGGTTGAAGTGCGAATGAATATCTTAGAAGCGGAACAAGTTGAATTGAATAGAAAAACAGTAGTACTTTGCATTAATCTTTGAGGAATAGTAGAGCTCCACACCTTAATCTATGGAGTGTAGAAACTCTACCGTCAAAAATACATAAGTGATAATGGAGTTCATTAGTCTCGGCCCCAGAGGGGAACCGGAGTAACCAAGACTACGAATACAATGATAAAAAGTTCTATTTATAATAAACTAGTCACTAGGGTTTACAGAAGTAAGTAATTGATGCATAAATCCACTTCTGGGGCCTACTTAGTGTGTGCTTGGGCTGAGCTTGAATTCTACACATGGAGAGGTCATTCTTGGAGTTGAACGCCAGCTTTTGTGCCATTTTGGGCGTTGAACTCCACTTTGCAACTTGTTTCTGGCGCTGGACGCCAGAATTGGGCAGAGAGCTGGCGTTGAACGCCATTTTGCGTCGTATAAACTCGGTCAAAGTATGAACTATTATATATTGCTGGAAAGCCCTGGATGTCTACTTTCCAATGAAATTGGAAGCGCGTCATTTTGAGTTCTGTAGCTCCAGAAAATCCATTTTGAGTGCAGGGAGGTCAGAATCCAACAGCATCAGCAGTCCTTCTTCAACCTCTGAATCTGATTCTTGCTCAAGTCCCTCAATTTCAGCCAGAAAATACCTGAAATCACAGAAAAACACACAAACTCATAGTAAAGTCCAGAAATGTGAATTTAACATAAAAACTAATGAAAACATCCCTAAAAGTAACTAGATTCTACTAAAAACATACTAAAAACAATGCCAAAAAGCGTATAAATTATCCGCTCATCACAACACCAAACTTAAATTGTTGCTTGTCCCTAAGCAACTGAAAATCAAATAGGATAAAAAGAAGAGAATATACTATAAATTCCAAACTATCAATGAAACATAGCTCCAATCAGATGAGCGGAACTTGTAGCTTTTTGCCTCTTGAATAGTTTTGGCATTTCACTTTATCCATTGAAGTTCAGAATGATTGACTTCTATAGGAACTCAGAGTTTAGATAGTGTTATTGACTCTCCTAGTTTAGTATGATGATTCTTGAACACAGCTATTTTATGAGTCTTGGCCGTGGCCCTAAGTATTGGCTTTTTGCTCTTGCCTCTTGGTTTTAAGAGCTTTTGGCTTTTTCTGCTTGCTTTTTCTTTCTATTTTTTTTTTCACCTTTTTTTTTTCTGCAAGCTTTGTTCTTTGCTGCTTTTTCATGCTTCAAGAATCATTTTTTATGATTTTTCAGATTATCAAACAACATGTCTCCTTGTCATCATTCTTTCAAGAGCCAACATATTTAACATTCTTAAACAACAACTTCAAAAGACATATACACTGTTTAAGCATACATTCAGAAAACAAGAAGCATTGTCACCACATCAATATAATTAAACTAAGTTCAAGGATAAATTCAAAACTCATGTACTTCTTGTTCTTTTGAATTAAGACATTTTTCATTTAAGAGAGGTGATGGATTCATAGGACATTCATAACTTTAATTAAGAAGAAGAAGAAAATATGGAGGAGAGGGGGTGGTGTATTCGGCCAAGAAGAGAAGAGAGGGTTGTGTTGTGTGAAAATGAGGAAGAATGGAGGGCTATATATAGGGAAGGGAGGGGGGTAAGGTTTCGGCCATATAGGGTGGGTTTGGGTGGGAAATTGATTTTGAATTTTGAAGGTAGGTGGAGTTTATGAGGTAGGTTTATGGGGAAGAGTGGATGGATGTGAGTGGTGAAGAGGTGATGGGGAAGAGAGATTGAGGTGATTGGTGAAGGGTTTTAGGGAAGAGTGTTTATGGGATTGTGTGAAAGAGGGGTGAGAAGAAGTAAGTGGAGGTAGGTGGGGATCCTGTGGGGTCCACAGATCCTGAGGTGATCCTGTGGGGTCCAAAGATCCTGAGGTGTTCAAGGATTTACAACCTTGCACCCAATTAGGCATGCAAAATGCCCTTGCACACAACTCTGGGCGTTCAGCGCTAGATTGGTGCTTGTTCTGGGCGTTGAACGCCCATTTGTTGCCCATTTCTGGCGTTGAACGCCAGAACCATGCTTGTTCTGGGCGTTCAGCGCCAGCTCTTCTCCAGGGTGCATTTCTGGCGTGCAAACGCCCAGATGCTGCCCATTTCTGGTGTTCAGCGCCAGAACCATGCTCTATTCTGGCGTTGAACGCCCAAAACATGCTTCTTACTGGCGTTTAAACGCCAGTAAGGT
>NC_029787.2:57548658-57553415 GCF_000816755.2 Arachis ipaensis | reverse complement strand
CGGAAGACCTTGTTTCATTCATGAAATTCACAGTGACCTTAGATAGATCAGAGACTAAATTTGCTAAGCTAGATGGATTCTGCTCAGAATTCTCTGTCTGTTGCTGAGTGGATGATGGAAAAAGCTTGCTATTGCTAAACCTGTTTCTTCCACCATTATCAAAGCCTTGTTGAGGCTTTTGATCCTTCCATGAGAGATTTGGGTGATTTTTCCATGATGGATTGTAGGTGTTTCCATATGGTTCACCCATGTATTTTAACTCTGCTATTGCAAGGTTCTCAGGATCATAAGCTTCTTCCTCAGAAGATGCCTCTTGAGTACTGTTGGATGCAGCTTGCATTCCATTCAGACTCTGAGAAATCATATTGACTTGCTGAGTCAATATTTTATTCTGAGCCAATATGGCATTCAGAGTATCAATTTCAAGAACTCCCTTCTTCATAGGCGTCCCATTACTCACAGGATTCCTCTCAGAAGTGTACATAAACTGGTTATTAGCAACCATGACAATGAGTTCTTGAGCTTCTGAAGGCGTTTTCTTTAGGTGAATGGATCTACCTGCAGAAGTATCCAATGACATCTTTGATTGCTCAGATAAACCATCATAGAATATATCCAGGATGGTCCATTCTGAAAGCATGTCAGAAGGACACTTTTTAGTCAGCTGCTTGTATCTTTCCCAAGCTTCATAGAGGGATTCACCTTCTTTCTGTCTGAAGGTTTGAACATCCACTCTAAGCTTGCTCAGCTTTTGAGGAGGAAAGAACTTGGCTAAGAAAGCCGTGACCAGCTTGTCCCAAGAGTTCAGGCTATCTCTGGGTTGAGAATCCAACCACACTCTAGCTCTGTCTCTTACAGTAAAAGGGAAAAGCATGAGCCTTTAGACTTCAGGATCTACTCCATTAGTCTTAACAGTATCACAGATCTGCAAGAATTCAGTTAAGAACTGAAAAGGATCTTCAGATGGAAGTCCATGAAACTTGCAGTTCTGCTGCATCAGAGAAACTAGCTGAGGTTTCAACTCAAAGTTTTTTGCTCCAATGGCAGGAATTGAGATGCTTCTTCCATGTAAATTGGAATTAGGTGCAATAAAGTCACCAAGCATCCTCCTTGCATTATTATTATTTTCGGCTGACATCTCCTCTTCCTGTTCGAAAATTTCTGAAAGGTTCTCTCTGGATTGTTGTAATTTAGCTTCTCTTAGTTTCCTCTTCAGAGTCCTTTCAGGTTCTGGATCTGCTTCAACAAGAATATTCTTGTCCTTGCTCCTGCTCATATGACAAAGAAGAGGGCACAGAAAAAATAATAATAATAATAATAGGGATCCTTTCTACCACAGTATAGAGGTCCCTGTGTGAGTGGAAGAAAAGAATGGATAATCCAAACACAAAGGTGATGATAGGAGCAGAGATGTGAGATGAAGAAGAGTGTTAGTAGATGAATAATTAAATAGAATAAGATGAGAGAGGGAGAGGATTTTCGAAAATTATTTTTAAAAAAAAGAGCTAGTGATTTTCGAAAATAGTTTTTGAAAAAGGTTAGTAATTTTCGAAAATTAAAATCAAAAATTAAAATAATTAGTTAATTAAAAAAAATTTTGAAAAAGGGAAAAGATATTTTCGAAAATTAGAGAGAGAGAGTTAGTTAGGTAGTTTTGAAAAAGATAAGAAACAAACAAAAAGTTGGTTAGTTAGTTGAAACAAATTTGAGAATCAATTTTGAAAAGATAAGAAGTTAGAAAAGATATTTTGAAATCAAATTTTTGAAAAAGGTAAGATAAGAAGATATTTTTGAAAAGATATGATTGAAATTAGTTTTGAAAAAGATCTGATTTTTAAAATCACAATTAATGACTTGATTCACAAGAAATCACAAGATATGATTCTAGAACTTAAAGTTTGAATCTTTCTTAACAAGTAAGTAACAAACTTGAAATTTTTGAATCAAAACATTAATTGTTATTGTTATTTTCGAAAATTTGAAATAAAAATAAGAAAAATGAAAAAGATTTGATTTTTTTGAAAAGGATTTTGAAAAAGATAAGATTTTTAAATTGAAAATTTGATTTGACTCATAAAAACAACTAGATTTTAAAAATTTTTGAAAAAGTCAACTCAAATTTTCGAATTTGATGAGAGAAAAAGGGAAAGATTTTTTTTATTTTTTTTGAATTTTTATGATGAGAGCGAAAAACAAGAAAAATGATGCAATGCATGAAAGTTATGGATCAAAACAATGAATGCATGCAAGAATGCTATGAATGTCAAGATGAACACCAAGAACACTATGAAGATCATGATGAACATCAAGAACACATTTTTGAAAAATTTATGCAAAGAAAACATGCAAGACACCAAACTTAGAAATCTTTCATGTTTAGACTCTATGAATGCAAGAATGCATATGAAAAACAAGAAAAGACACAAAACATGAAAACATCAAGATCAAACAAGAAGACTTACCAAGAACAACTTGAAGATCATGAAGAACACTATGAATGCATGAGTTTTTCGAAAAATGCAAGATGAGTATGCAATTGACACCAAACTTATAACATTACACAAGACTCAAACAAGAACACAAAATATTTTTTTTTATTTTTATGATTTTATGAATTTTTTTTTTTGTATTTTTATTTTATATTTTTCGAAAATCATTTGAAAAAGAAAAATAAGGATTCCAAAATTTTTAATATGCTAATCTTAATACATAATTTATCACAACTTCGATACAACTAACCAGCAAGTGCACTGGGTCGTCCAAGTAATAAACTTTACGTGAGTAAGGGTCGATCCCACGGAGATTGTTGGTATGAAGCAAGCTATGGTCATCTTGTAAATCTCAGTCAGGCGGATAATAATTGATTATGGAGTTTTCGAAAATAATATAATAAAATAAGGATAGAAACACTTATGTAATTCATTGGTGAGAATCTGATTAAGAGATCTAAGAGATACTCATTCAATCTAAGGTAGAACGGAAGTGGTTGTCAGGCACGCATTCATAGTGAATGATGATGATTGTCACGTTCATCACATTCAGGTTGAAGTGCGAATGAATATCTTAGAAACGGAACAAGTTGAATTGAATAGAAAAACAGTGGTACTTTGCATTAATCTTTGAGGAATAGCAGAGCTCCACACCTTAATCTATGGAGTGTAGAAACTCTACCGTCAAAAATACATAAGTGATAATGGATTTCATTGGTCTCGGTCCCAGAGGGGAACCGGAGTAACCAAGACTACGAATACAATGATAAAAAGTTCTATTTATAATAAACTAGTCACTAGGGTTTACAGAAGTAAGTAATTGATGCATAAATCCACTTCTGGGGCCCACTTGGTGTGTGCTTGGGCTGAGCTTGAAGTCTACACGTGGAGAGGTCATTCTTGGAGTTGAATGCCAGCTTTTGTGCCATTTTGGGCGTTGAACTCCACTTTGCAACTTGTTTCTGGCGCTGGACGCTAGAATTGGGCAGAGAGCTGGCGTTGAACGCCAGTTTGCGTCATCTAAACTCGGGCAAAGTATGGAATATTATATATTTCTGGAAATCCCTGGATGTCTACTTTCCAATGCAATTGGAAGCGCGCCATTTTGAGTTCTGTAGCTCCAGAAAATCTATTTTGAGTGCAGGGAGGTCAGAATCCAACAGCATCAGCAGTCCTTCTTCAACCTCTGAATCTGATTTTTGCTCAAATCCCTCAATTTCAGCCAGAAAATACCTGAAATCACAGAAAAACACACAAACTCAAAGTAAAGTCCAGAAATGTGAATTTAACATAAAAACTAATGAAAACATCCCTAAAAGTAACTAGATTCTACTAAAAACATACTAAAAGCAATGCCAAAAAGCGTATAAATTATCCGCTCATCACTATTCTAACTTGTTCTTGTGCCTTTGAGTGATGATGTGGGCTTTGCTTGCTTTGGATTAGAAGAGAGATGGGTCTAGTTGGCCTTGGTTCAATTGGTGAAGAATTGAAAACAATTTGATTTTTAATTGAATTTTGGACTGTGGGTGCTACTCCCAGGGAACGACTCAGTTGATTCAGTGAACTGAGCTCTCCCTCTTGCACTTGGTGTGCCAAGTTGTGCACGTGACAAGCTCCTTGGCGTGTGAAGAGAGAACTTTTTCGTGGTCTAGAATTCAGAATAAATCCTCGTTGTAGGTATAGCTTCTAAACCAACAAAAATCCTTTCTTACAAATGTTTTGGTTGTCACAAGTAACAAACCCCTAAATAAATTGATAACCGAAGTATTTAAACCTCGGGTCGTCTTCTCAAGGAATTGCAGGGAAGTATGTTTGATGTCCAGGCTCAAACAATCCCCGGCAACGTGAGCAACTTGGTGCTCTGATCTCAATACATAATTGTCACAACTTCGATACAACTAACCATCAAGTGCACTGGATCGTCCAAGTAATACCTTACGTGAGTAAGGGTCGAATCCCACGGAGATTGTTGGTATGAAGCAAGCTATGGTCACCTTGTAAATCTCAGTCAGGCGGATATAAATAAAACTGAGACCAAAGATTGTCAAAAAGACGTCTAATACAATAGTAGGAGGTCCTATTTATAATAAACTAGTCACTAGGGTTTACATGAGTGAGTAATTGATGCATAAATCCACTTCCTGGGCCCACTTGGTGTGTGTTTGGGCTGAGCTTAAGTGTAGCACGTACAGAGGCCATTTGTGGAGTTGAACGCCAGTTTTTGTGCCAGTTTGGGCGTTCAACTCTGGTTTTGGATCCTTTTCT
>NC_029787.2:57547044-57547551 GCF_000816755.2 Arachis ipaensis | reverse complement strand
AACAAATTGCAAGCCTCAGTCCAAATAAATTTAGACATGGCTTTACAGCCGGCCAGGCTTCACATGCTTCATGAAACACTAGAATTCATTCTTAAAAATTTTGAATAAAATTTTGAAAACATTTTTATTTTTTTCGAAAACAGATGAAAAATTTTTTTGAAAATATTTTTGAAAAATTTTTGAAAAGAAAACAAAACGAAAAGAAAATTACCTAATCTGAGCAACAAAATGAACCGTCAGTTGTCCAAACTCAAACAATCCCCGGCAACGGCGCCAAAAACTTGGTGCACGAAATTGTGATGTCCAGGCTCAAACAATCCCCGGCAACGTGAGCAACTTGGTGCTCTGATCTCAATACATAATTATCACAACTTCGATACAACTAACCAGCAAGTGCACTGGATCGTCCAAGTAATACCTTACGTGAGTAAGGGTCGAATCCCACGGAGATTGTTAGTATGAAGCAAGCTATGGTCACCTTGTAAATCTCAGTCAGGCGGATATAAA
>NC_029787.2:57523700-57546982 GCF_000816755.2 Arachis ipaensis | reverse complement strand
TTCAACCTCTAAATCTGATTTTTGCTCAAGTCCCTCAATTTCAGCCAGAAAATACCTGAAATCACAGAAAAACACACAAACTCATAGTAAAGTCCAGAAATGTGAATTTAACACAAAATCTATTAAAAACATCCCTAAAAGTAACTAGATCCTACTAAAAACATACTAAAAACAATGTCAAAAAGCGTATAAATTGTCCGCTCATCAATGTTCTTATTATTGGTTATGAGTTTTGTTAATTGGGGGTTTTTAAAATGAGGGACAGGTAATTTAAATGACAACTAAAATAAATAAACAATAATAAAATCTCTTGGCAAGGTATAAGAACTGGAAGTCCTATCCTAGTTATCCTTCTCAATTGTGATGAGAATTGGATTTTTCTCCCACTTTGTTAACCTCTAACTATGAAGGTAAGTTAAGTGGATGAATTAATTTTTATTCCTCAGGTCCGAGTCTTTCCTTGGGAAATGCTAGAGTTAGTGGAACTCGAATTAATTCTTGAAGAATTCCAATTTTCAATCAACAATGAGTTTGATAACTCGTGAGTTACCAATTACTTGACCAAGACTAAGAGGAAGAAATTATCCAAATTAAATTAAAAGCATTCATAAATAGAATAAAACAATCATAAACTGAAAATACCTCAATTTGTATTAATAAAAGAAATTAAATCTAACAGGGATATTCATAAATTAAATTGGGAAAATAAAGTAACATTGAACCTGATAAAAAGAAACAATCCTGAAAGCAAGAGAAATCCTAATCCTAATCCAAAGAGAGGGGAGAGAACCTCTCTCTCTCTCTAAGAACTACATCTAAAACTAAAATTGTGAATTGTGAGCTTGTCCTCCTGAATGAATGGATTCCCCCACTTTATAGCCTCTAATCTGCATTTTCCGGGCAGAAAACTGGGTCGAAAACAGCCCAGAAATCGCTGGAGAAGAAATCTGCCAAGCTGATTTTTGTCACTGCGATGCGTCCGCGTGGAGGACGCATTCGCGTCGCCTAGCCTCAAAGCAAATATGACATATTTTATATCAAATCGAAGCCCCGGACGTTAGCTTTCCAACGCAACTAGAACCGCGTCATTTGAACTTCTGTAGCTCAAGTTATAGCCGTTTGAGTGCGAAGAGGTCAGGCTGGACAGCTTAGCAATTTCTCCAACTTCTTGTATTCCTTCCACTTTTGCATGCTTCCTTTCCATCCTCTGAGCCATTCCTGCCATGTAATCTCTGAAATCACTTAACACACATATCAAGGCATCTAATGATAATAAGAGAGGATTAAACATAGGTAACTCAAGGCCAAAGAAGCATGTTTTCAATCAAAGCACATAATTAGGAAGCAAATGTAAGACCATGCAAATAGTATAAGTGGGTAAAGATTTGATAAAAACTACTCAATTAAGCACAAGATAAACCATAAAATAGTGGTTTATCAACCTCCCCACACTTAAACATTAGCATGTCCTCATGCTAAGCTCAAGAGAAGCTATAAGAGAGTGAAGAGGAATGGTAGAATGTATGAAATGTAACCTATCTGTATAAATTCAACCAGATGCAAAATGTTTCTACCTACTTGGTTAAAAGTAAATAAGCTCTTCAAGACAAACATAAATCAGATTTCACTAATTCAAATCATACAATAAAAAGCAAATAAACTTGTAAGAAGATAGCTCGTGAAAGTAGTGAACATAGAATTAAGCACTGAACCCTTACTGGTAGTGTATATCACTCTAACTCTCAAGTGTCTAGGGTTAATCACTCTACTCTTCTCTAATCATACTTTCTAAACTTTGTTCTTCATCTAACCAATTAACAAAAATTTAATGTACCAATGCAAACATCATGAAGTCTTTTCAAGGTTGTAATGGGGCTAAGGTAAGGGTGAGGGTATATATATATAAGGCTAAGTGAGCTAACAAAGTGAATCCTTGATTAGTCTAAGATCTCACCTAACATATACATACTTTATATAATTTAAAAATACTTTACCTAGCTACCCAAATTTTTCCCACTTTTGTATTACATGCTCATGTATCAAACTTATTTTTGAATTTTGTCCCATGTGCATTGATTCTTTTTATTTTGCATTTGGGGTAATATTATTTTTCTTCCTTTTTTTTGTATCCCCTTATTTAATTACTTAATATTTTTTTTTCAATGCACATGGTAATTTAATTATTTTGATTTCACATGAGCATGCTTTCCAAATTTTCACATAACTTATTCGATTTAATTTCCTACTTTTTCATATCATCCCATGTTCCCATAAAATTCCCCACACTTAAATTGTACACAATATCTATCTTAAACTAACCAAGGATTCAACTTGGGATTTTTATTTTGTTTTTCTGCTTAAGGTTAGTAATGTGGTTATGAAATAGAAGGGGGTTAAAAAGTTCAAAGTGGCTAACAAGGGTGATGTAAAAGGTAGGCTTATTTGGGATAAGTGAGCTAATAACAAATAATGGCCTCAATCATATGCAAGCATGTAAATACACTAAATAATGGACATATAGAATGGAACAAAGCAAAGATTGCAATTATAGAGAAGAAAACACACAAGAATAAAAATTTATGGTTATATCATGTAACCATGTAAATAAGCTCAAAATCTCACAGGTTGTGTGTTCTTTGGCTCAAAAATCATGTTCCAAATACAACTTCAAACAAATTTAACACAAATTTTTCAATTTAAATTAGTGAAATTTTTCAAAAATAGGGTCTTAAAAAGAAACTTATTATTTTTCAACTAAGTAGTACTTAAATGCAAACAATCAACTACACATGCAATCTATTATGCAATGCAACAATGAACTAATAAAGAAAATAAAACATCGGTGTTGAGATAGAAGAGTAACTAACCCATGGAGATCGGTATTGACCTCCCCACACTTAAAGATTGCACCGTCCTCGGTGCATGCTGAGATGTGCAGGTGGACGGGTTGTTCCAACTGATGCTTTTCTTCAAGGATTGTGCGGATGGACTTGTTTGTCTCCTCTTTTAGAAGTTTCTCCCTTTTTCCGTCTTCGATGGCCAGCCTGAAAGAAGAGAAAAAGAAGAAAAGTAACACAAAAGATAGAAAATAAATAAAATATGGGTATTAATGCCAGATGATAAGGGTCTCATTTACATGGAAGCTTCAACATGTTCGTGAGAAAATAATAGAAGCACATGGCATATCAGTGGTGCAGAAATTGCAATAAAGGGGAGGAGTGTGGGTAATGAAAATATCAATATAAGTTCATGTCAATGCAAATGAAGTGCAAGTATCATAAAAGATTGGCATTGACAGATAATTAATATCATCCCACAGTATAAAACAAGTCACTAAGCACCAAAATAATTCAAGAAAAGATGCAACAGTTGAATAAGAACATTTAACACCAATGGTAAAATAATAAAATTAGAAAAGAAAAATAAAAATATGCACAAAATTAAAATACAATGAATAAAATATGCAAATAAATTAAGTAAAATAAAAAGAAAGATAAGAAGAATGAGAAGTGAAAGAAATAAAGTAAGAAAGAAAGAAGAAAAGATAGAAGAAATTAGGATTAGAAAAGAAAAGATAAGATAATTGGCACTGATCAGGATAAGTTGTGCGACGCGGGCGACGCGGACGCGTGGGGTACGCATTCGCGCGAATTGCGCTTATATGAATCGACGTGGACGCGTGACTCGTTTTGTGCTACTGGCGCGAGGGCAGCCTCACGCTCGCACAACTCTTTGTTCGAAACTCTTTTCGCCAAAATTTTGGGTGACGCGGTCGCATGGTTGACGCGATCACGTGAATGGCCTTTCTTTTAAAAATGTCACGAACCGTGGGGCACGCGGTCGCGTGATAGGGCTTGTGCTTCTAGCACGAGTCCAGCCCAGCTCCATCATAACTCTCTGCCATGCACCCCTTTACGTCGATTTTACAGAGCCACGCGTTCGCGTGTGTGACGCGGACGCGTGGGAGGCATATTTCCCACAGGACGCAGACGCGTCAGCGACGCGGTCGCGTGGATCAATTTGTGCCAAAGGCACGCCTCCAGCCACGCTCTCGCGTGACTCTCTGTTCACTTTTCTTTTCTCCTAATGCACGTGTGACGCGGACGCGTCAGCGACGCTGCCGCGTCACGTGCGTTTTTTTTTTTAATGCAGTATGCAGTGCTAATGCAAATGCTATGAATAGTCTTCAGGTTCAATAAAAATAATATAATATAAAAACAGACAAAATGAAATAAAACTGAAACAGGAACGAACATACCATGGTGGGTTGTCTCCCACCTAGCACTTTTAGTTAAAGTCCTTAAGTTGGACATTTGGTGAGCTCCTTGTTATGGTGGCTTGTGCTTGAACTCATCCAAGAATCCCCACCAGTGTTTGTGCTTCCAGTAACCTCCGGGATCCCAAACTAGGCGCAGAAAGCCTTCAAGTAAGTTGAAGCAAGTGACAAGGCCCCAAGAGTGTTGATTGCTAGACTAAATTCCGGGGTCCCAAACCTTGCTTTTGCACCCGTCTTCTTGTTGAGCAATATTGTTCCATCCGGGTGGCAGGCAATCTGAATTCTCACTAAGGCGGCCAAATAACTTCCTAGACCCATTCAGCTGAGCTTTACACCAACCCTTGCATTTAAACTTAAAGCTTTCAACCATAATGAACCTTGCAGGACAATTCTTACCACTGACCATCTTCCTCTTACTCTTAATGCCATAAAGAGCTCTAAGTTGACCATCCGTCTCCAGTAGCACATATTCAAGTGGAATTAGAAAGCTAAGGGATATGAATTTTACCCACTTTAATGTTGTGAAGGATGATGGCAACTTAGGGGGAGGTATTTCTAACGAATTTGCAAGCTCCACTCCCTTGTGCTCTTCTCTGACAACTTCCACCTCTTTGCAAGTTTCTTCAATATCAACTCCTTCCTCTTGGTAGCTTTCTTCTAATGCAATCTCTTCTTCACTGCTTTCCAAGGGCATGGGAGGTTGTGCTTCTTCTTCTTGAATCTCCATCTCTTGATCGACCTCTTCCAAGTCCTTAACCATGACATGCCTTGGAGGTTGTACACCCTCCTCAACATCAAATGCAACCGACTTGGAAGGTGTCTTGACTTTCCCATGGAGGTTCAGCATCTCCCAAGTCTTCAACCACTTCTTCCTCTTCAATAATTACTGCTTTGTCCAGTAGTTTTAATATAAAATCGTACTCATCCTTGATGATTTTCTTTCCATGACAGCTCCTTTCAACTATTCTTTCATCTTCAAGGGTCTCTCCTATCTCCACATTCTGGGCCTCCTCTTGCTCTAAGACAAAATCAGACTCCTCCTTGATGTCTTCCTTCACTGATTCTTCAACCACTCCTTCGACTTCAAGGGTCTTTACTACATTTACCTTTAGGGCCTCCTCTAGCTCCTTATGAAGTATAGATTCACGAAGATTATCCCTTCTCTCTTGTTCCATGTCAATAGCATCATTGGGATCATGTTGCTCTTGGATTGATGGATGTGGGTGCTCTTCCATGGATGGTGGTGATGGGATGGAGAGATCATTATGTGGTTGAAAAGGAAATGCACTAGAGCTTGAGGGTTGATTGTTGAAGGTATTTGGTGGTCCGATTTGGGTGACGAGAGCTTGTATAGTAGAGTTTAGATCGGTAAGTGCTTTCTCCATGGAGGTTTGGGGTGGATAGGAGGGTTCATTTGTTGGGAGAAAGGGTTCATGGTAGGAAGGTGGTTCATCTTGATAATGATAAGGAGATTGTATATATATGAGAGTAGTTGTGTTGGAATGGGGGTGGTTCTGTGTATGGTTCATTTGGCTCATAAGGTGGTTGGTATGGTGGATACGGGTTAGGGTCATATGGAGGTGAATGGTGGAAAGAGGCTTGTGAGTATGGTGGTCCAAAGTCATGTTGAGGAAAGGGTTCATAGGCATATGGTGGTGGTTGTTGATAGTCCATTGGAGGTGGTTGTTGCCATGAGGGTTGATCAAATCCTTGCGGCTCCTCCCATCTTTGATTGTTCCAACCTTGATGCCTGTTCTTATTGTAATTTCTTCTTCCTACAACATAATTGTAACCAGACTCATAGCGAAAGGGGTGAGAGTTCATAGTAACAAATAAAAATTAAAAACAAAAATAAAAACAATTTTAAATTAAAAGGTTATTGAAATTTAAATTTTCAAATTTAAAATTTTGAAATTTTGAATTTTAAATTTTTGAAATTTGAATTTTGAAATTTGATTGTTTGAATTTTAAAATTTGAAATTTGAATTTTAAATTTTGAAATTTGGATTTTGAAGTTGAAGTTTGAAATTTGAAATTTGAATTTTTAAATTTTGAAATTTGAATTTTGTAAAAGTCAACAATATAGGATAAAGTTTTAAAAAAGATTTAAATTTTGAAAAGGTTTGATTTTTAAAATTTTAAATTTAAATTTTGAAATTTGAATTTTGGAATTTAAATATTGAAATTTTAAATTTGATTTTGAAATAAGATAAGATAAGATTTGAAAAAGATATGATTTTTGAAAAAGATTTGAATTTTGAAATTTAAAACTAAGATAAGATAAGATAAAAATTTTAAAATCAAAATCTGAATTTTTTTTTATGAAAATTTCGTAAATTCAATAAAAATAAAGAGAAAAGATATTTTTGAATTAAATTAGGAAAGAGAAAAATAATAAAATGACACCAAACTTAAAATTTTTAGATCAAAACGAAGAAAACAACTAAGAACAACTTGAAGGTCAAGATAAACACGAATAACAAATTTTTGAAAAAAATTTTAATAACTAAATAAAAACCAATAACCTCTTAATTTATGAAAAATCAAAAATAAAAACAAAAATAAAAACAAATAAACAAGCAAAAAGTAAATATTTACAATAACCAATAATAAGGTAAACGTTTGTAATTCCCCGGAAACGGTGCCATTTTGAAGAGAGAACTTTTGCGTGGTCTAGAATTCAGAATAAATCCTCGTTGTAGGTATAGCTTCTAAACCAACAAAAATCCTTTCTTACAAACGTTTTGGTTGTCACAAGTAACAAACCCCTAAATAAATTGATAACCGAAGTATTTAAACCTCGGGTCGTCTTCTCAAGGAATTGCAGAGACGTATGTTCTTATTATTGGTTATGAGTTTTGTAAATTGGGGGTTTTTAAAATGAGGGACAGGTAATTTAAATGACAACTAAAATAAATTAACAATAATAAAATCTCTTGGCAAGGTATAAGAACTAGAAGCCCTATCCTAGTTATCCTTATCAATTGTGATGAGAATTTGATTTTTCTCCCACTTTGTTAACCTCTAACTATGAAGGTAAGTTAAGTGGATGAATTAATTTTTATTCCTCAGGTCCTAGTCTTTCCTTGGGAAAGGCTAGAGTTAGTAGAACTCGAATTAATTCTTGAAGAATTTCAATTTTCAATCAACAATGAGTTTGATAACTCGTGAGTTACCAATTACTTGACCAAGACCAAGAGAAAGAAAATATCCAAATTAAATTAAAAGCATTCATAAATAGAATAAAACAATCATAAACTGAAAATACCTCAATTTGTATTAATAAAAGAAATTAAATCTAACAGGGATATTCATAAATTAAATTGGGAAAATAAAGGAATATTGAACCTGATAAAAAGAAACAATCCTGAAAGCAAGAGAAATCTTAATCTTAATCCGAAGAGAGAGGAGAGAACCTCTCTCTCTAAGAACTACATCTAAAACTAAAATTGTGAATTGTGAGCTTGTCCTCCTGAATGAATAGATTCTTCCACTTTATAGCCTCTAATCTGTGTTTTTCGGGCCGAAAACTGGGTCGAAAACAGCCCAAAAATCGCTGGAGAAGAAATCTGCCACGCTGATTTTCGTCACTGCGTCGCGTCCGCGTGGAGCACGCATTCGCATTGCCTAGCATCAAGGCAACTACAATATATGATATATCAAATCAAATCCCCGGACGTTAGCTTTCCAACGCAACTGGAACCGCGTCGTTTGGACCTCTGTAGCTCAAGTTATAGCCGTTTGAGTGCGAAGAGGTCAGGCTGGACAGCTTAGCAATTTCTCCAACTTCTTGTATTCCTTCCACTTTTACATGCTTCCTTTCCATCCTCTGAGCCATTCCTGCCATGTAATCTCTGAAATCACTTAACACACATATCAAGGCATCTAATGGTAATAAGAGAGGATTAAACATAGGGAACTCAAGAACAAAGAAGCATGTTTTCAATCAAAGCACATAATTAGGAAGGCAAATGTAAAACCATGCAAATAGTATGAAAAAGTGGGTAAATAGTTGATAAAAACTACTCAATTGAGCACAAGATAAACCATAAAATAGTGGTTTATCAGCGTGCCAACCCCAATAAAGCTCAGTTACTTTACTTAACCGAGCGCCCTTGTGCCTTTGAGATGAACTCCACCTTCGAATCATGGTGAGCATCTTTTGTGGCCAATTTCCTTGCTAAAGTAGTAGCGCTTCCTCCTTGCTCCCTTATGTACATAGTTCGAGCCTTGCTGAGTGAAATTTTGTGTGAAGTAGCGCCTTTCTTTGTGGTTTCATTTTGGTGAGGCCTGAAAAAGTAAAATGTTTTAACTGAGCGCTTTTCCTTGCCTTGCTTTTCTCTTGTGCGCTCAGTTGGTTTAATGAACTGAGCTCTCCTTTTATTCCATTCGTTTCCAAATAATGCCAATGCATGATGGTTTTAATTAATTAAATGCATGCATGTTTCACTTTAATTAATAAAGCCAATGCATTAACGTTTTTGCAACATGCATTCTGCCATTGGCTTTATTTAATAATGCATGCATTTCCTTCAATACATTTAGCGTTTATTTCATTGGCATTATTAAGTGAATGTTTCATTCATGCATGCTTTTATTAATGCCTTAGCAAAAAGCTTTGATTTGCCAATTGCATTAGAAATGCATGGCTTTAATTAATAAGGCTAATGCTTTAACGTTGCTTTCATTCAATTTAAATGCATGCATGCTTTATTAATTTCATGCATGCATAAGGCATTAATGCATGCCATGGCTTCATGGTCATGGGCCACGCTTTTAAAAGCGTGGCCTAAACTTCCAAAGTGTGCTCAATCTTCAAAGCGTGCCTAAAATTCCTCTTTTCTTCTTTTTAGCTTATTTTGTGCTTTTTTGCTTCTTTTTCTTCTTATTTCCTACAAAATTTATAAAATCAAAAGATCAAGAAAATATAACATTTAAGCACCAAAGAATACAATATATAAGCACTAATCACAAATTTCTTGTATGAAAAAGTATAGAAAAACATGACATGATGACATGTCATCACAACACCAAACTTAAACCTTGCTACCTTGCTAGCAAGAAAAGAATCATGCAATAGAGATTGACAATCACACCACAAGTATTTAACAATTTAATTGTCATTGGTACTCAGAGCCTTCAGCTTTCTCATTCTTTCCCTTTTTCTTTTCTTGCATTAATTGTATTTGCTTCTTCAAGGTTTTCATGATTTTCAAAAGATTTCACAAAATGTACTAGACGAAAACTTTAATTAAATAAAATCCAATGTAATTGAGCAACAATTAATCATACTAGCTTTCCAATACTTGTATGCACATGCTAATTTCCTCTTTAATTCCTTATTTTTTATGATCATGATGCTTTATTGCTTTTGAATTCACAAAACTCAAGTTGGTAGTCATAATGTCACAGCAACATGTTACAAATCAAGATTCAAGCTATGCTTTATTCATACACACATGTAAACAGAGAAGATGAAGACAATCATGCAATTTAAGTGCTGGAAACGAATGAGAAGAAAAGGAACTCTACAACCTTGTAGCTCATCTTCATTATTGTTGTCCTTTTTCCTCTATTCTTCCTCTTACCCTTGCCAAACTCAGAATGCTTGCTCTTCCTCAAGCAACAATTAGAACAATGGCTATGGGGCTAAGATGGATCATGAATGTCTTACACAATGAAATGTTAGCAATACATGTGTTTTAAGTAAGCAAAATTAAGGATAACAATCAAGGCACAGAGAAACAGGAACATTGTGATTGTAAGCATAAGAAGGTTTGCACAATACTTTGCATAAAGAATAAGTGGCACACCAAACTTAGTGTGACACTTTCACTTGGAGTTGATGCAAGTATTTAGTAGATATTGGAACCAAATTTTTGTTGCATAGCAACACTAAACTTTGAATGCAATCACATGTCAATTTTATTTGAAACAAGACTAAATGAAACTATTGTATGTTAAATATAATCACCAAGCAAAGAATCTGTCATGAATAAGGATCTCTTGGTAATGTATTAATAAAAACAGTTAATAAACAAACTAAATGAAAACATTTAAAAACAGAAAAATGACTAAAGCAAGTAGAATGAAAAAGTGTCAAATTAAAAGAGAAAAATAAAACTGCAGAGGCATTGTGATTATGCAGACAAGTAGTGTTGCTTGAATGAATTGCATAGAAAATAAGTGGCACACCAAACTTAGAATCTTGCTGTGTCACTTTCATTTTTGATTTGATGCAATCATCCAAAAAGATTGAAAGCAATGTGTTGCATGGCAACACCAAACTTAGAATGTAACCATATGCCAATTTATTGAATTTAAACAAAGCAAAGAAAGAAATGTACCTATGGTGTACCTGTTCTTTGTAACGCCCTAACTACCAAAGCTCACGCTTCCGGCTGCGTGACTCTGATAGCTCGGACATTACGACGACACTTATACTATTTAATACTAAAATATGAGCCTATTTAAAACTTTAAACCGTAATACCGCTCCCAAAAATACTTTCGTTCGATAACGTACATCCATACATTCAATACACTTACAACAACTCACAAAGAGTACATCCATATATATACACATATATATAAATAATATTACAAGCATTACCCAATACAATTCCTATCCCTCTTATAGAATATATCAAGATAAAGGCGAGGGTATAATAAATAATAATCTAAAGCAATACAGAGCTTTTCAACAACAACAAAATAAACTCTTCGTGACTTCTGCGCCCATATCCTAAAAGGGGAAAAATGTAGGGGGGTGAGAACATCATCCTCGAAAGGGTTCTCAGTAGAGGGTTTTTGGGAATTACTGTAATAGGATACGTGAAGATAAACCGTACCAGTGATTAATAACCGTCTTATGCCTCTTTTCAAAAACAACAATTTACAATAAAAGAGGAATCGAAAATCTTTTCTGAAAGAGGAACAGTTCAATTCTCAAAAAAACTCAAAAACCTTTCAAAACGGTTTATCTATGCTGAACCAAAATAGCCTTTCATATTTTATTCCAAACCAGAAACACAAAACCGAAATCAACCATCGGTTCATCTCATTCCAACCACGGCTCTAGGCCCAAAGAATCCAACCATCAACCAATCACCACAGTCCAACAGAGTCCCAGTAGCAAACACAAATAGGAAGATCCAAGCACAAACAAACAGTTATTGCAAATAGAACAATTAGCAATTAATCACATAGGCAAACCAAGTATAATATGCACACCCAAACAATATCACATAGATGCATATGATGCATGCCTGTCCCTAGTGGCTGATGATATCATCTGTCGGTTATAGAGCCAACCCGACAAGTCCTGGTAGCTAACCATGGACAGAAACACCCATCGCAGAGCAAGTAGGTTTGAGCTACAACCCCATTGCTACTACCCGCTCAACCCAGAGCCAGTGGAATAACCACTACTGTGGCTACTACCCAGGCGGGTGCTTAAAAGCTCAACCTGGAGCGAGTGGAATCACCACTACTACCGCTACTACCCAGGCGTCACAGTCTCTGACCTGGAGCAAGTGGGACGAACCACAACCCTTGCTACTACCCAGGAATCTCAAGCATATATTCATTCAGTCCCAGTCATGGATCAACATCCATCTCAGCCATCCGGCTTAAATTCATAATTCATAGTCGGCCATACGGCCCATAACTCATTCGGCAATCAGCCATGAATCAATATCATACACAGCCATTCTGGCTCACGGTTCAATCCAGAACCAGCCAATGTTCATAATCATACACAGCCATTCTGGCCCATAACAAAACAGCACTTCCACCATTCAACATCATTAAACTCATAAAATCGGCATTTAAGCCATAAATCACTTTTTCTCAATTCATTTCACTTTGAAATCAAGTTTCAACTCTTTTCAGTCTTGGCTTTAAAGATCTCATTTCTCAAATCATCTCAGGCTCATAAGCCAAATTTACTCAAAGTAAGTTCCCTTTTTAAAACAAAGCCGCTCTCGGCATCCTCTTTCCAAAACTTCCAAAACCATGGAAAGTTAAAGATTCAATTTGGGAACATTCAAAATCACCCATCCCACAATGAGATTTTATAACAAAGTTTCTCGGCAGAGTCCCAAGTCTTTAGGGGAGAATAACATAACTCATTTCGCCAAGTTCATTTAAATTCATTAAAAACCTTGGCTTCCTTATTTGAGCAATAAAATAGGATCTAAGTCAAACCGAGTCATATAATCTTTCACTTCTTCAAATCCGTTTCCTTTACTTAGGCAAAACCAACTTCAACCCCCATGATAAATTCTAGAACGTTTCAACGACTCAAAATTATTTTAGTCTTGCAAGAATTTAGAATTCAAAGAGTACTTAAAACCTTTCTCAAAACATTTTAAAATGAAACTTGTCAATAGACATTCAGGTTCTTTCAAAGTCATTGAAACCCTCAAGTCAAATTCAAAGGCATAGCCATTGTCACAATTAAAACAGCTTTAAAACATAAGTTTCATCTAAATAACTTTCTCCCAAAAGAGATACAATACTTTTCTTAAGAAGCAAGACTAAATCACAATTTCCTCTTTAATAATTCATTTCAAAAGCATGAATTTTCTTGATAATTCAAATAAAATAGTAGGAGTCTTTAACTCATCATTTTTCCCGACAACCTTTCAATAAAGACTCGGATTTTATAGAAATTTTGGCAGCACCTCCCCTAAAACTTGGACTTTGCCACCCGGTTCGGGTCCCAACTAAACCGTTTCACAATCCTTTTCAACAGCCCAAAATCCAAAAATCAGTCCAAGGTAAGCCAAAATCCAACAGCCATCTCAATTCCATATTTCAAGAAAATCGTTTCAAAATCAAATCAATATCAACCGATTTAACTCATTTCCACAGCTTTAAAGAAACGGTTCAATAACAAATCTTTTGTCCAAAACCAAGTCAATTAAAGTAAACTAGGCTGAATTCAAAAGTGCATTCGACATTTCACATCATCAAACTAATTAACTCAATTCAGATCAATCCTCAACGGATTAAACTCAGATTTCAAACCTTTAAAGAATCAACTTCAAAACATTGCATCTCACAAAAACACACAACAATCCAGCCAAGCAAACATTCATAATCATTTGAGACAATCAATAATACATAAGGCTGATACCATCACCAAATACGAAATTGTCTCACAATAGTATCCATATGTAATAATTCCAACATATAAAATATAGTTTTCGGAAAGCGCCCCTACCTCAAAACGCAAATTCCATAACCCAAACGCGTCACAGGAACATTCTCTCTTAACCCGAAATTACCAGCAGCTTGAATCACGACTTCACTCACTTTTGCAGTGACCATAGCAACTCTATTCGCAACACGTAACAACCAAGATTAACTCTCATAACAACAAATGCTACAACATCTTAACGTTTAACAGGATAGCGACTAAAAGGGTTACCGGAACATAAACGCTTGCCGCAAATAAGAAGTGATTGAACCATGAAGCGGCAGCCTTGGTAGTGATTCCGGCAGTGGCAACTTGCAGCAACTCCTAGCACAACAGCCGTATCACGCCAACTGAAACCAACACGCAGTGACTACGGTATCCTTGGAATTCAAAAAGGACAGAATCCCCAAATAAAACCCTTACTGGCAACTTTTTCCGGTGACAGCAGAAGTAGCCAGAAGCTCCGGCGGTGGTCCCGGTGGCCTCAGAACTCTGGCGACAGCGGTGACTGGATGCAGCTCCTCCAGCCCGCGTCTTCCTCTCTCCCAGCGGCGCTCGGTCTCAACCTTCCTCTCCTACGCGACGCGGCGGCGACCAGCGCAGCTTGTGGCTCCACGACGACTCCCTCTCTCCCAACGTCGCTCACTCACGGCGGATCAGGGAAGCAGAAACGAAGCTCCATCAATGGTGCCTTGGACCACATGTATCTAGGCAGCGGTGACTGCAACCACCGAAACGGCGTTCACGGCCTGGCAGCGGCAGAAAGGGCAGTAGAGATGGTGACGGATCTGAGGCAGGGAGGCACGGCTGCACGAACAGAACCTTCCCTCTGCCGATCTCCCTCTCTCATCAAGCTTCTCTCTCCTTTGAATCTTGCCGGTGGTTGCCCTGGGAGCTCGACGACGGCGATGGCATACGGCGGCACAGCGGGTCGCGCTCCTCGCATGCGCTCTCCCTCTCTCTGCCCTATCTCTTCTCCACCATGGGTGTGCGTTTGTTCGATGTGTGTGGGTTGATGAAATCTGAGGGTGAGGTTATGAGGGAAAGAATGTGGGTGACGGCGGTGACTAACGGCAAGGCATGGCAGGTTCCGCGTCGAGGTGGGGACTGCAGTGGCAAGGCACGGCTGGCCAGCGAGCTGCTTCCTCCCTTCTCTCCGTTTCCTGCTTCTGTTTCTTTCCTTTCATGGAAAAGGAAAAAGGAAACCGTGTGTGCTGCTGCTTTGGGGGAGAAAGGGAATTTCGACTGCAGCTGGGTGTGGGGGAAAAGAGAACCGGGTCGGGTAACGGGTCACTGGGTTAGGGTTTCATTATTTTGAAAATTAGGGTTAGGGTTACTTTTGTAATTTCACTTAAAAATAGGGATAATATAGTAATTGAAACCCAAATTAAATCCAACACTAATTGTATATAGAAAAATACCATTTACTCATCCATTTTACAAATTACTTTCAATAGAAGGTCCAAATCAAATAATTAGAAATAATATACTTAATTTCTTCATTTTCCAAAATAGCAGTATTAATATTTAAAATATTACTTATCTAATCCAAATCATATAAAATCCTTATTATTTCACAACTATCAACTTTATAATTCAAATATAGAAAATAATCCAATAATTATAAAATTGGATAATAATCATAACTCGTCTCAAATTCAATAAATCACAACTTGCCTTAATTATCTTTAATAAAATAATTTCTGAAATTAAGGCTATAAATAACTATATGATTTGAGACTTGATCATAATAAGACTTTTCAACAGTTCTGGGTCTTACATTCTTCACTTTCTTCCTCTTCTTCCAATTTGTTAAGAGGAATGACCTCAAGGGGGAAGAGGTTTCAGCTATTGTCCCCTTTCTTGGTTTCCTCTCAGCAAGCTTTCTTTTGTACATGGCTTGATTGATCTTGCTTGCTGGATCAGGGACAGGATTGGTGCTCTTACTAGTTGCCTTCACTCCTTTGAATTCAAAACTTGGTTGCTGTGTGATTATTGGAGTTTTGTATTCATCCAGAGCCTTTTGAATTGATGGTTCCATGAACTCTTTCTTCATGTACTTCTTTGCCTCACTTGAGTGTACATTTTCTGGAATGACTTCCTCACTTTCTTGCTCCTCCACTCCTTCCTTTGCACCCAACATTTGACTTAATAGCTTTTTCATTGAGGAGGTTTGTTGATCTTTCCAACATTTCTTCATCTCCTCTTCATATTTTTCAATCACAGATTCAATTATTGAGAGTTTTTGGGTCAGGAAAGTTTGTGAGAGTTGTGAGTCTTCATCTTCCCTTGTCATCTCAAGTGGCTTTTGTGGTTGTAAAATCCTTGGCTCATATCCCTCATCCTTTATTGCAATTTCACTTGCAACAGGGACCTTTTGTTCTTGTTTTTCCACTTTCTCACTCACAAATTGGTCTTCATCCTCACTGTTTGATGGTTCTAAGTTCCCCCTTGTTTGCTCTAAGGGCCCATTCATCTTCTTGAAGATGATTTATTTCCAGGATTGGAATTGTGTGTATCTTTCCACGAGTTTTCTGTGTATTTCAATGGCTTGGCATTGGCTTTCTAAAGGTTCTTTGGACCATTGAAGGTAATCCTCATCTGCTGGTTCAAGAGATGAAGGTTGAGAGTAATTTTGGTGATATGGATGTGTTGTGGTAAAGTTGTGTTGAGGGGTGTGGAATGAGTTGTGTGATTGATGGGATGACTTGTATGGATTTTGGAGGAAACTTTGTGTTGAGGTATAATCAAGTGATGAAGAGCTTTCAAATGAGAAACTGGGACGTGAGGGTGGATGCTCTTTCATTCCTTGGTGATACTCCCAGCCACCATTAGAATAATGACTTGAATCATTTTGTGGTGGTGGGAAGTATCCCATATGATTCTCTTGCTCATCTTGTGTCTCTGAAGCAAATCTCCATGAATTGGAGTGCTCAGAATGTGTATTCTCTTCGTGATATTCCCAGCCACCATTAGAATAATGACTTGAATCATTTTGTGGTGGTGGGAAGTATCCCATATGATTCTCTTGCTCATCTTGTGTCTCTGAAGCAAATCTCCATGAATTGGAGTGCTCAGAATGTGTATTCTCTTCGTGATATTCCCAGCCACCATTAGAATAATGACTTGAATCATTTTGTGGTGGTGGGAAGTATCCCATATGATTCTCTTGCTCATCTTGTGTCTCTGAAGCAAATCTCCATGAATTGGAGTGCTCAGAATGTGTATTCTCTTCGTGATATTCCCAGCCACCATTAGAATAATGACTTGAATCATTTTGTGGTGGTGGGAAGTATCCCATATGATTCTCTTGCTCATCTTGTGTCTCTGAAGCAAATCTCCATGAATTGGAGTGCTCAGAATGTGTATTCTCTTCGTGATATTCCCAGCCACCATTAGAATAATGACTTGAATCATTTTGTGGTGGTGGGAAGTATCCCATATGATTCTCTTGCTCATCTTGTGTCTCTGAAGCAAATCTCCATGAATTGGAGTGCTCAGAATGTGTATTCTCTTCGTGATATTCCCAGCCACCATTAGAATAATGACTTGAATCATTTTGTGGTGGTGGGAAGTATCCCATATGATTCTCTTGCTCATCTTGTGTCTCTGAAGCAAATCTCCATGAATTGGAGTGCTCAGAATGTGTATTCTCTTGGTGATATTTCCAGCCACCATTAGAGATTGGTGATGGTGGGTGATATCCCATAAAATTTTGTTTGACCATAAGATGAGTTGAACTCTATTTGTATTTTGTAAACATCAATGAAATTTGAAATTCATGTCACAGAGAAAGAATTTCTTAGTGAGGCAATTGCTCAAACACCTTGCTATCAACTTAAAACAGAGAACAAAAATAAAGAAAATGCTTGATCTAGACTTCTCACCCACTAAATCATTGTTGATCTAATCAATCCCCGGCAACGGCGCCAAAAACTTGATGGGTTGGAACCGAATTCCAACACCTAAAACTCACCGGCAAGTATACCGGGTCGCATCAAGTAGTAAAACTCACTTAGAGTGAGGTCGATCCCACAGGGATTGATGGATCAAGCAACTTTAGTGGGTGATTAGTTTAGTCAAGCTAACATTGGTTGAATTGTGTTAATTGATGCCGCAGAAAGTAAATGACAAGAGAATTTTAAAGTGCAGAAAGTAAATTAGACAGAAACTTAAAGAGCAAGAAATGTAAATTGCAGAAACTTAAATGACAAGAAATGTAAATTGCATCAAATGTAAAGGGGATTGGGTGCAGGAAATTTAAAGGAAAGCAATAAGCAGCACTTGGAACAATTGCAGAATAATTAAATTGCATAAAAAGTAAAAGGGATTGGGTGCTGGGAATTAAAACTTCAACAAGAAAATGTAAAGTGCAATCAAGCAAAGAAGTAAAAGATGAAGTAAGTGTAGCAGATTCAAACAAAAATGAAAAATTGCTTGAAGAACAAGACAGAAAGAAACTTAGCTCAATTGTAAAATATAAAAGAGAATTTGAGGATCCAAGAAGAGCAATGAACTCAGGAAGTAAATCTGGATCTCAATTCTCCTTTGCTCAGTCAAAAAATATATTGCAGAAGAAAATGAGGTTTAAAAATAGCAGAGAAGATTAAAACCCAATCCTTAGATCAATTGAGAAGAAGAGTGGAAGATGATTCTCAGAATTTGAATCAATGGAGCTCTTCAACCTCAATTCAAGATCCAAAACAGAAAAGCTAAAGTTGCAGAAGAAGAAGATTTAAAACATCAAATGAAATTTGAATTATGCAGTAAAAGAACAAGAGAGAATTCAAGGTGAGAATTGAAACAGAATTCCTTCAATTCTCCAATTCAAGTTAAGATGTAAAAGTGAGCTCTCTACTACTACTCTCTATTAGAGCTAGCCTCCTTTCTAAAATGAAAATGATGCCTTTATATAGGCTTTACAAAGTAGAAATCAAAATGAAATTGAAATTAAAAACAAATTATAATTTAAATGAAATTCCTATTCTAACTTGTTCTTGTGCCTTTGAGTGATAATGTGGGCTTTGCTTGCTTTGGATTAGAAGAGAGATGGGTCCAGTTGGCCTTGGTTCAATTGGTGAAGAATTGAATCCAATTTGATTTTTAATTGAATTTTGGACTGTGGGTGCTACTCCCAGGGAACGGCTCAGTTGATTCAGTGAACTGAGCTCTCCCTCTTGCACTTGGTGTGCCAAGTTGTGCGCGTGACAAGCTCCTTGGTGTGCCAACCCCGATAAAGCTCAGTTACTTTACTTAACCGAGCGCCCTTGTGCCTTCGAGATGAACTCCACCTTCGAATCCTGGTGAGCACCTTTTGTGGCCAATTTCCTTGCTAAAGTAGTAGCGCTTCCTCCTTGCTCCCTTATGTACACAGTTCAAGCCTTGCTGAGTGAAATTTTGTGTGAAGTAATGCCTTTCTTTGTGCTTTCATTTTGGTAAGGCCCGGAAAAGTTAAATGTTTTAACTAAGCGCTCTTTCTTGCCTTGCTTTCCTCTTGTGCGCTCAGTTGGTTTAATGAACTGAGCTCTCCTTTTATTCCATTCGTTTCCAAATAATGCCAATGCATGATGGTTTTAATTAATTAAATGCATGCATGTTTCACTTTAATTAATAAAGCCAATGCATTAACGTTTTTGCAACATGCATTCTGCCATTGGCTTTATTTAATAATGCATGCATTTCCTTCAATTCATTTAGTGTTTATTTCATTGGCATTATTAAGTGAATGTTTCATTCATGCATGCTTTTATTAATGCCTTAGCATAAAGCTTTGATTTGCCAATTGCATTAGAAATGCATGGCTTTAATTAATAAGGCTAATGCTTTAACGTTGCTTTCATTCAATTTAAATGCGTGCCATGGCTTCATGGTCATGGGCCACGCTTTTAAAAGCGTGGCCTAAAGTTCTAAAGTGTGCTCAATCTTTAAAGCGTGTCCAAAATTTCTCTTTTCTTTTTTTAGCTTATTTTGTACTCTTTTGCTTCTTTTTCTTCTTATTTCCTACAAAATTTATAAAATCAAAAGATCAAGAAAATATAACATTTAAGCACCAAAGAATAGGGGTGTTCGCGGTACGGTTTGGTTCGGTTTTGAAGGAAAAAGTCATCCGATCCGAACGCTTAATTTATGTGCGGTGCGGTTTGGATTGGATGAATATTTTTTGGAAATCCGATCCGATCCGATCCGATTACAAGCGGTTTGGATCCGTAGTTTTTTAAATACAAAATAATAACTTAATTTATAAAGTTATATAACCTGTCCAACAATCCATCATAATAATAAAACACAATTCAACGTAATAATAAAACAAAAATTCCATAAAACATTATAAATCAACAGGTCCAATTGTCCAACAATCCAACATATTCAACAAGTCTTGATAAAATAATAATTCTTGAGCATCAAAACAACTAAACAAGTCTCAACAACACAAAATTAAATAACATAGCAAAGTCTTAATAAAAACATAACATAAAAAACTCCAAACTGAAAGCTGAAGCACTGATCACTAATCAGATTCATCACCAGAGTCTTCTTCATCTATTAGTTGAGGAATTGGCTCAAGTTCTACAATAAAATGTAATAAAATAAATATTAGTAAGTTAAACATATTATCAAATAGTAAAGTTAATCACTATGTGAAGATAAAATAAAACATAATATTAAAGAACTACCTTTCTCAAGTTTTTCAAATTCTTCAAAAGACTCCTCAAGGTCAATTGGCAATGAATTGGCTCGAAACCAATTTTGTGCACAAATCAAAGCTTCAATAGTTTTTGGAGTAAGAGAGCTCCTTTAACATATTGAGTTGTTACCAACATACACATTACACAATAAAAAAATTACCTCAGGATATGAAGCTGACATTGTTGACCTTTGAATTGAAAGCTAAAAACAACCGAACAAATATAAAATCTGCAGAAGATAAAAAAATAGAATTCAATTTCAATCAACAAGAACAAAATACTTAATTTAATACAAAGTTTAACCAATTTTAATAACAAGAATAACAGTATAACAAGAACATAATAAAATTAAAACACAGTTTAACAAGTAAAAATTAAAACAAGTAAAAATTAAAGCAAGTAAAAATATACCTTGAACAGTTTAACACAGTTTAACACAGATTAACAAGTAAAAATTAAAATTAAACAAAATCTTAAAAAATATCCAAAATAGAGCGGTTTAATTCGGTTTTCGGTTTTCGGTTTGGATCGGTCCGATTTCGCGGTTTTTTTTTGGACAGGTTTGGATCTGAACACCCTACCAAAGAATGCAATATATAAGCACTAATCACAAATTTCTTGTATGAAAAAGCATAGAAAAACATGACATGATGACATGTCATCAATAGGCACAGCAGAACCCAGAGCCTTAATAAGAACTTCTCTAGCACTAGCCGATAGTAATGATCGCTTCCATTGATTAAGTTTCTTGGATACCTTATCTTCAATGTAGCTAAAGGTAGTGTGTTTTGATCTGTTCACAACTGCAGAAAGGCCTAAATATTTATCTTATGAACCAACGTGTGGAACCCACAGAATCTCTGCAATCTCATTCTTCATCTCCTCAAGCATGTTCTGGCTAAAGAAAACCGAGGATTTGTTCAGGTTAGTAACTTGACCACTAATCTCATTATACTCCTGAAGTAGTCGAAGTAGATTTTGACATGTTTGAACGTTGGCTCTTCCAAATAGAATAGAATCATCTGCAAAAAATAAGTGACTAATGGTAGGACACCTTCGGTTTAATCGTAGACCTGGAAACTCATGCTCTGTTCACTCTTGTGGAGCAGATGAGACAACCCCTTTGCAGAAATGAGAAACAGATAGGGAGAAAGAGAATCTCCCTGCCGAAGATCCTTAGTAGGCTTGAAGAAGCCGTGAGAGAACCCATCCACAAGAACTGAGTAGGAAATCGTAGTCACACACTCCTGCATCCAGCCAATCCGCTTCTAACAAAATCCCATCCTCTTGAGCATTTCCCAGACAAAACTCCACTCAACTCGGTCATAGGCTTTACTCATATCCAACTTCAATGCCATATCAAAATCACCCTGCCTCTTGTTCTTCAAATAGTGAATAAATTCATGGGCTATAAGTATATTATCATTGATCAACCTACCCTTAATAAATGCACTTTGATTCATACTGATGATTTTATCCATACAAAACTACATTATATGAACCAGAAGCTTTGAAATTACCATATAAAACACCGTACTCAGACTAATAGGTCGAATCTGAGTCATAGAATCAACACCTGTAATCTTCGGTATTAAACAAATTTGCGTGTGGTTCAGGGAGCGAAGCATTTTACCTCCAGAGAAAAAGCTAGCACATGCTTAAAAAATATCATTCTTGACAACCTCCCAATAGAATTGGAAAAACCTTGCTGTGAATCCATCCTCACATGGCGCTGAGAAAGGATTGAAAGAAAAAACAACTTTTTGAACCTCTTCCTCCGTGATGGGTCTAGTGAGTATGCGGTTCATTCTATCATCTACCTTCCTTTCCAAACCTTCTAGAGCACCTTCGGGGTTTTTAGGATTTGAAGTAAAAAAAAGCTTCTTAAAAAAGGATTCAGCTACCTCCCCTATACCTTCCGCATCAGTCCGATACAACCCGTTCTCGTCCTTCAGTTTCTCTAACCTGTTCTATCTATTCCGAGCATGAAACTTTGCATGGAAGAACTTTGTATTTTGGTCACCCCACCGTAACCATTCCACGCGGGACTTTTCTTTCCAATATCTCTCATCCTTCTCATAAGCATCTTGGAGATCATCTTCTAGATTTAAAATGAGGCGCTTATCTGCTACCTGACCTTTCTGTTTTTCAGCTTCCAATTTCTGATTAAACTCCACAATTAGCCTAGCCGAGTTATTATGATTGGTATGTTGCCATTCAACAAGTTTATTACGGCAGTTTTTCAATTTACTGAATAGAATGTACATTGGTGACCCTGAGAAATTTTGTTGCCAAGCTTCCTTGATAATGTTTTGGACCTCCTCCAACTCACACCACCTTTCTTGGAATCGGAAGCGTCGCTTCTGTTTTTGAACTTGCTGATCAGTCTGAATAATGATTGGACGGTGGTCAGAACCCATATCCTCTAAGTGTAGAGCCCTTGCATTAGGATACTCCGCCAACCATCTGTTAGAAACGAAGCATCTGCCTAGCCTCTCTCTTATTAGATTTTCCCCAAATTGTCTATTTGACCAAGTGAATTTGCGACCTTAATAGCCAATGTCTCTTAACCAGCCCGCATTAATGAAATCATTGGAACCTGTTACAGAACTTGCTGGTTTGTGCCTGCCTCCTTCTTTCTCATGCTGAGCCAAAATTGCATTGAAGTCTCCAATCAACAGATAATGTTCCCCAATGCCTTCAAGTCGCTGAAGAATTTTCAAATATTAGGCATTACGTTGCTGCTCTTCGCTGTGAAGGTGGACAGTAATAACTACCCACAATATGTTCCTCCCTTTATCTAGCCAATGAAAATGAATAAAGTAGCTTCCTGCATCAATAATTGTTACCTGAGCGTCAAAAGTCCATGCCAAGACTAATCCACCCGCCATACCTTGCGATTCCACGCAAAAATTTTCTTCAAATCCAAATCTTTTACACTGCCTCCTAACAAACAAAGAAGTAATTTTTGTCTCACATAAGCGAAGAGGTATTATAATATGAATTATTGATCTCACTAAAAAAGACAAAATAAATAAAAAACTAACTATAACTAATAGTAGAGTCATAAATAATAAAAATTTATAATTCAAAATAGTATTAAAAAAAAGAATACT
>NC_029787.2:57523020-57523680 GCF_000816755.2 Arachis ipaensis | reverse complement strand
TCTAAATATCTAAAACAAAATGACAAGTTAATATAAAATTATTATTTGAATTTATGTCTTTTTTAATTTTTTTTACTAAAAATAATTTTGAATATAATCAAAACCAACATTTAATTTTTTACGATCCATTTTTATATAAAAATTGTCACACTTAAACTTATATAAAAATTGTCACACTTAAACTAGGATAATACTAACCCATTTTTAATCAAAATCAATTTTACAAAATCAATTTTATACATATTTTCGTTGATAAACTTTAATCAAAATACACAATCAATGAACCAATAGCGAAAACGATTCCACGACAGATTTCGATTTCTGAACCTTGGTCATCTTTTTTCATTTCCAGTGCAGTGCCTAGTTGGATTTTGTTATGCTGTATTGATTTAATTTGTAGTCCGTGAGACCGTGACCGTATAATAGAGTAGAAAAAGTTCAAGTTACAAAATAATAATAAACCAACCAATTATAAAATAATAATAAACCAACCAATAAAGCTAGATGAACAACTGTACAATCATTATTATTATACAACTAAAATTTGGAAAGCTTTCGTATAGGATTAATATAAACCAAATTGCATATTTCAAAGATTAAATATTATCATAACCTCATCCCATCCGTCACACAAGGTTATATTATCCTCTTCTTTATCAA
>NC_029787.2:57512852-57522934 GCF_000816755.2 Arachis ipaensis | reverse complement strand
ACAAATGGATGAAAAACATATAATATGTGATCATCCAGATATTCATGTCTAGCTGCCTAAAAAGTGCAGGAACATAAATCCAAACTAGTGCATGAACATGCCCCACAATTGAGAAATAACCTGAGCTTAAAATTCAAAGCAGTGTATGAACATACCTCACCATAAAGTACATAAAGCATAGATTCAACTTAGTAGAATATTCATATATCAAGCTACATAATGCTTGCTAAAAGACATACATATAGAGCTTAATAATTGCATAAAAATTAGGTCATATCATATCATATACCTTAATCTCACTTCTCAATGGCTAGTATCATCTCTTGAGCCTAACACTCTTGCCATAGTAAGCATTGTACATATAAAATACAAAAAACACTGGACTTTATTATACACTTGCCTATGTAAGTGCCAAAATTTGGAGTCCCCTGTCCCCTGAAGATGAGAAATGTTTGAACGATGTAGATTTTCTAAACACGTTACTGATTCATCACTTTCTCAACAATGTATGCATTGAACGATCTGGACTAATGGGGAACACCAGCCGCCAGTGCAACAGGTATAAAAATAAGACCAAGGGAAAAGCTATGCTTTATTCATTGCAGGAAACCTTACTACTTATCAGTGACTTGAAGAAGTTTGAGGCAGCCTGAAAGAACCACCAGCATAAAGCATTTGGTAAACCGGCTTGATTCTCCAAGTCAGAATAATGCTCAAGATGATGCCAGCGGCACATACACCCGAAAGAACGAAAAAGGTCAACTGGAAGCAATTTGGACCCAAACATGAGGCACCGGAAGCAATGAGGCCCAGAGCTTCCTGCCTTGCCGTTTCGGTATCATATACATACCCTGCAAGAAGGGCTGAGAAAAGGAATGCTCCGAGTGGATTTCCTAGTGACATGACATTACCCAATACCCCGAAGTGCTTCAAACCGAAAAGCTCGGAAACTGTGGGGATCATCACAGAAACTTGCACACCATAGCAGACACCAAGAAGGGCAACGACAGGATAAAGGGTTCCGTTGACAGCATAGGCAAACAGCAGGTATACAACGAGCATAATTATCTGTGTGAATGTCAGCCAGGCTGTCCTTGGGATTGTTTTTGTCCTGGAAATTGGCAGAGACAGAATCTAATCATTCTCAGATATTATAATTTATTGGATCAATTAGATGCAGAGAAAGATGATAGTTCTTCAGTGCATAAATTCACTAATAACATTCAATTCCAAGACAGTCTAAACAATTGTGTTGGCTTTTTACAATCCATTAACAGGCCAGATTCACTGATTATTCATTTATTCCAAATATGTTCTAACATAGTCCAGTTAAATACGAAATGTTTATTCATTTATTCGTCTGTTCAAATTATCTCAATAGGGGTAGTTATCACAGCTTCAATCAGTTCCAGTCACCATGACTGATATCTTCAGATTGTAATACATGAGCTAAAATAATAAATAAAAAAATAAATAATCCTGAACTATTGGTTTTAACATAAAATAGATTCACTGACCTGACAAAATGTTCTGAAACAACTCCCCCACCAAGCCGTCCAACGAAATTACAAAAGCTGAAAATTGACAATAAGGTTGTGGTATCTTCCTCACCTTGTGCAATACCTATTTGGGCCAGATTATTCAGAACAGTTACCCCAGTGCCAACACCAACAAAGAACACGAAAAATAGTAGCCAGAAATCAGCCTTTATTACAGCCTCAGTAAACTTAAAATCTTCCCCACGTTTAGGCTTTCTCTTCTTCTGCTTTACAGCTCCCTCACCCAAAGCAAGAAGCATGGCCACCTCAGATGAATCATCTTGATCATAAAAACTTCCAAGGGTTCCAGCAGATGAGGATGCTAGCAGTGGTTCTGTTTTTCCATCATTTCCAGTGATAGAGTCGGAGGATCCAACTTGTCGATCAGGTGAGTCTGAATCAGATTCTCTCCTTGGACATATCGTCATCTTTAAAGGGATTGCAAGTGGAGCCATCAGAAGAAGAACCATCACAGCCACCAGAATATAAGAAAGTGTACCACTAAATGAAATAATGTTACCGAAAATTGTAGTTGCGAGAAGATATAAACCCAAGACCACACTAGAACACTGGATAAATAGAAAATGCCAATTGTCTGTGGCATCTTCAACAGAAGCCGGGGTACAAGGCCTAACAAGAAACATCATAATGCAGCACACAACAAGAATACCAATGGCAAGGAACAACACAAAGTGCGAGGAAGAATTATGAAGCACTATGCTGTAAATTTCAGTAAAAACTGCAGCACTAAGCCCTCCGTAGCCTTTCAAAATTCCAGAAACCTTGCCTCTGCTAACTGGGAAGTTTCTCATGTTGGTTACAAGCACGGATGTGGTTAACCATGCACTGCTGTTGGCAGCAATAACGAGGGCAGACCATAGCTACGACATGATACATGTGTAAATGATAATTAGTCCATCTCAGATCCAGTCAAAGCATACTAGATGTAAAATGCAACATGTAACTATTCACTAATCCACGTCCCACAAGGAAAATGTTTAAGAATGAAACAAAGAAAAACCTATTGTGTTCATTTGGTTGTTGGGAGTACAAATTATATTGATCTTGTTGAAATCAAGTCTACTTGATTCTCCTTCAAACCGTTGAATCTGATTCATATATTCCATTTATTTGTTCCATGAAATATTAATTTATGGTGAAAGAGCAGGGTACCTTAAGATAGTTTTAAGACTAGTTTAGAAATGAAGTGAAAGAGGAAACATAACAAGCTCATTAAACATAAGCGAAGGCAAAAAGAGAAAAAAATTTCAAATTTCATTTCTACAATCCAAGGGAATAAGGGCATGATGATGAACAGATTTTCAATAAACAAGCAAAATACAACCACTACAGAAGCAAAACCCGGATCACACCTCAAAAGAAAATGAAAATGATTGTAGAAATACAAGATTCTAGAGGAAAAGTTAGTTAGGAAGCGGTTACCAGCAAGTAAGGGAGGGATTTAAGGGTTTGACTAAGGGCGAGCCAGATCAGTCCGTAACCGAGGAAGGAGGCGAGAGAACCAACGAGGAGGATGGCCCAAGGCGGGAACTTGTTGCAGGCGAGGCCAGGGAGCAAGCCGACATTCTCGCCGATGTCGTTGGCCACACCGAGCAATGTGAGCTGACGCTGGTTGAATCCAAGAACCGATTTCAGCGAGTGGGAGTAGAGAGGGAACGTGAACGTGTTCCCGGAGGCTATTTGGACCCACACAGAGGCTCCTAGGCTCACCCATGGCGGCCTTGTTCCTCCCTTCAGCGTCAACATTTTCTTCGATAAAAGCTTGCTCAGTGGTTGATTCTGGTTGTGCACTGCCTTGTCTTGTTTTGCAAGTTGTAAGAAAGAGTTGAGCAGAGCTAGTGCCTAAGATTTAGGCTTTATGTTGGTAGGTGTGTAATAAATCAATCAGTGAATAGTTTATTATGAGATGAGATTTTAATTATTCATTATTAATTATTAATGAGTTATATTGAGATTGTTGGGAGACTTAAGGCGATATGGTGGTGATTTCTGGTGTGGTATGGTGTGGGCGGCGTGTGAATCGTGTTCTCTCGACGATTGTCGTTTGCTATTTGAGATTCACTTCGCTGATGCGTCATCCAGAATTCCAGATGCTTCTAATGTGTTGCTGTCACTCACAATCATTAATCAGCGCTAAGTAAATAACACACTCAAGAACAATACCAAAAAAACAAAACAAAACAAAACACAAAAGGTCACTCTTAATTTGTACATGAATCTAGGTAAATTACCAACCAAAAATGTTTGGGGTCGTGAACAATTTATACATGGAAATGTTTCTGAGGTAATGTCTCAAGATGAGGCATGGGATGAAAATTAGAAGTATGGGTTTTATTTTATTGCATTTTGCAAGAAGCACAGCCATAAAACGGGTTTAGCCATCAAATTTTACCTGTTAACCTTAAATCATAATAAAAATAAATGAGCGTGTTTGGTATTTAACAAGAAACATTGTTACAGTAACTAAAATTTGATATTTTACCACAAACTACTTTTTTAGCGTTTTAATTCGAACTTTATACTCCTCATTTTAGTAAAATTATTTTTTTTTCCTAAAAATAAAAAATCATAACAAAAGCCCTTAATATCAATACATAAGGAATGCAAGTGTTGTGAGAAAGAAGTATTAAGTTGAAAGAATAAGACCAAATTAAAAATGAACCAAAGTGTCATTGGTTCTTTTTTACTAACATTTGGTTTGCATATTATAAACAACAAACAACTTGATAAATCCAAGTGTATAGTGTACCCAAAATAAAATTTTCGCCGAAGTTGGTTAAAAATAAGATTTTACCAAATTTGTCAAATCCTCAAAATACCAAAACCTTTCAAACCAAACCAATTTCATTGCATACTCTAGGTTGTTTTTCTTTCGTGCTATTTAGGATATCTGCTTGATATGCATAGTATGCTTGTTTGTGAGTATCTTTTTAGGATAATTGAAGCACTAAGCTTGAGATATTAAAACTGATTACCTTGATATCGATTGTTTGGTATAGACAGAATTCGAATGGCTACTCGTAGGCAAGGTCAATCACGTACTAAAAGAGAGAGTGAGGATAACCTATTAACTGATAACCATGCTAAATTCATGATGGCGATGACGAACTTCGCTAACACTATGCAAGCGAGCGCTACTGCAACGACTCAGGCTACGGAAAGAATATGGTAATCAACCAGAAATGGAAATAAAAGAGGAACTCGAAATAACATAGGTAGTGGTGTCCCAAAGACTTTAGCTGCTTTTCTGAAAGTTAACTGACGTGGCAGAAATTGGCGAATTAAGAATTGTTATGAGATATGCGTTGCAAGTATAGTTCTTAATCAACCAGAAATCCGCTTATCAATTTAGAAGGGTTGTCACAAAAATTAAAATTAAAATACTGGGAGTATGAATCTCAGGTCGTCTCCCAACGAATTGCAGAAAGGTGTGCTATTTTATTAATCAGATATTTTCAAAAAGAGTTTGAGTTGAATAAACAGGAAATTAGATTAGAGAAATTAAATAATTTAAATAAAAGCCTTGACTGTGAGTAGATTAGTTAGAAGCCATATTCTTGTTGAAGTACTCTCAAGATTAATTGATAATTGAAGGTTGTTTTGTTTAGTTATCCCTTACTAGGTAAGGGAAGGTCAAACAAGTTGGAATGCTGTTTCTCTTCACAAGTTCCAATCCGCTCAATTGAAAAGGATTAGTGTCAGTGACTAGAGAGCATCCCAACAATAAACCTAATTACAATTTTTCTTTTAAGCATCCCAACTCAAGGGTTCCTTTCAATCAACTCCCCATCAAGTTAGGGAACTACTCGCTCATTGTGAATGTAGAACTCATAACATAAGAAAGTGAATTAAAGGAAGACATGATAAATAAAACTCAAAGGAATCAATTAAAAATAAAAGTAATTCTTGTATTAATAAATTCTAAAATAATCTAATAATAAAATTAAGTAAATTAAAGGACATGGAAGAGTAAAGCCAAGTTAAGAAAACGAACTAGAATGACGAAGTCTTGATGAGGTAATAACTCTTCTCAATATCCCAATGCAAAAAGCAATAGAAATAAAATCCTAAGAACTATGAATGTAGAGAGAAAACCTAGAGGAGGAGTAAAACTAGATCTAAAACTAAAAACTGTGTAGAATGAATGTTGTTTTTGGTTTCTGCATGTTCTCTGGCTCTAGTCTGCTTTTCTGGACCAAAAACTAGGTCAAAACAGGGCCCAAAATCGCCCCCAGCGAATTCTGCAGATTATGCAAATCGCGCACGTCATGCGATCGCGTCATTCATGCGGACGCGTCATTCGGCGTTTTGCTTGCCACGCGGGTGCGTCGTCCACGCCTCCGCATCACTTGTGCTATTCCAATCCGCGCGGTTGCGTGAGCCATGCAGCCGCGTCACTGCGATTTCCTCTCTTTCGCGCGGTCGTGTGAGCCATGCGGCCGCGTCACTTCTCGCTGGTCATCAATTTCTTGTGTTCCTTCCATTTTTGCAAGCTTCCTTTCCAATCTCCAACTCATTCATGCCCTATAAAGCCTGAAACATTTAATACACAGATCAGGCATCGAATGGAATAAAGGAGAATTAAAATACGTAATTAAAAGTCTCTTAGGAAGCAAGTTTTCAATCATGTAATAATTTTAGGAAGGGAATATAAATGCATGTTAATCATATGAATAAGTGGGTAAAGATCATGATAAAACCACACAATTAAACACATTATAAACCATAAAATAGTGGTTTATCATTAACCCCCGACTTTCAAGGGAACAACAAACCTTACTGAAGCAGACAACTGATTCCAAGCTATGGAGTGTACGTTGCAAGCTCAGCATATTCCGGATAACCAATTCGTGAAGTTTGCGACATATTAATTAGTGGGTGAAGCTCAGCACTGGTGGCAAGGAGAGTGTCAATTGCTACAGCAATAGAATGTGGATATCCCATGGGCGCTATTCCAAACTATAGCTATCTAAAGACAAGATCTCCACTATCTCCGGATTCTCTTCTGGGTCCTCATCATCATCATCAGAAATTACTATGACCTCAGGGAAACTCCTAAGACTACTATCACTACTACTATCTATGTGTACAAGGTCGCCCACGAACACAGGTCCGTCCGCTGGTATGTGATCCAATCCCTCTACTGGAGGTCTTGACTGATTCCCTGAATGTGTACCTAACAAAGATGATACCATCAGCTCGGAGAGAAGGTCCCAATCAGGATAATGTGAAGGAACAAACTCTTCAACAAGCTCAAACTCAGGAACTACCTAGTCCACTGGCTATGCTGGAATAAGATGTCAAGGTCCATCTGGGAAAGGATGGTGGGATGCGTCTGGATGAAGCCACGATAGCGAAAACTCATACGATATGTCTGGGTCGAAGTACGGGGTGTCTATAGGATGCTGAAAAGGATGGTCACGTAACACGTATAAGCGTACTCGAGGCTCCGCAAATACTATATAGAAACTATGGAATACCGGATCCTCGTATATATAAGGATGTAGAAGCTCATAGAATAGAATCCCTGTCTCCATCGGAAGGAATAAAGGAAGGGGTAAGAACTGGAGAGTCCTTGGTAGGGTCGGGATAGTAAGTTAGGTTCATTTTATGTTATACTTATCCAACAACAACAACCACAGGATACATACAAACTTTAACAACCAAAGGCATATAGAAACAATAAATCAAGAAGCACATACACACAAATCATAGAAACATATAACAAAGAAATATGCGCAAACAAGTATGATACATGTCTATTCCTAGTATAGGTAATGAGCTCATCTGTCGGTTTTTACCCGTTCCCGACGCAACCCAGCAACCATTTGTTCGGGTATGGCTTCTAGTGGCATATCCTCTGTAAGAACCTCTGTCTTACAAGCGCTGCTCCTCTAGCTGAAATATGCCAAACATAACCTCTGTAAGTACTTACAGGCATTGTTCTCCCAGCTGAAGTATATAAGATTTTACCTCTAGAAGCTACTCTGGGTGCGCTTACCACTATATCTCTGCTGCACCTTTGGCAGCAGACAGACATTCAACAAGTTCTTATTGTGTCTCTTTTCTCTTTATAACTATCCTTTTAATTTCTTTCTTCCAACATCTCATATTATCTTCGCACTATTCCGTTGTCTTTTCCTAAATATTTTATGAAAAGGAAAAATTATACAATCCTAAGCTTAGATTGTATTTCAGAAAGCTTCCTTAGTATTTCAGTTTGGTGGTTGTCATACAAAGATACAGTTTGGTATTTTTTGTGATAAATAAATGTATTAATGTTGTGTGATGGCTGGACTGTGAATTTATACTTGAATTTGAGTTTTATTATGTTGAAAGTTGATGAAATAATTCGGTTACAAGAAATGTTAGAAAAATTGAACTGAACAACCATGATTAATGACGAATATAAGCTTAGTATCCCATCCATACTATTTTCTCAACAGTTTATGAATTGTTTTCATTTAATCTTCTGTTTTTGCTAATTTGATTTTACTGAAACCCTAATTTGCAATTGTCTAGTTAGAAAAATCGATTAATTCTCGTGTGCTCAGTCCGTTAATCCTCGTGAGAATGATAACTCACTCCCGTGGTATCACTTGATACGATTTGGTGCAATTGCCGAATTGTGAGTTTTATAAAAATCCGCATCAGGGAAGCACCGTCGACGATGAGGGACACGATCATGATGGAGCAGACAGGACCGATGGAGGTTGTTCAAGTGTTCAGCTACTTGCCCCGGTGCTAGTTGCAGCGGAGAGAATAAACGCCGGCGGCAAAGACAACATGTTAAAGAAAGAGAAAAGGGAAGACCAAGAAGGAAGAGAGCGAGGCTGCCTGTGAACTAGAGTCTCAAATTTAAAATTAGGATTTTTATTTTAATTTTGGATCTTAATTTAGATCTGGATCTTGATCCGGATCTGAGATTGATTAAATGTTTTGGATTAAAAAATCAAATTATAAAATAAATACAATTTAGTTGGACTTTTTTTTATTTAAAATTAATTTTTTTTTCAAATAGTTTGGTTTGGATTGGATTTAAAATCCAAAATTTAGATTTTTTTTTACACAGTCCTATCATAAATTAGTTTATGGACTCGTTATCAATTAACAAAATCTACGTAATTCATTCTTAACAAGCTACCACATACACTATTAAAAGATTTTCTTGTTTGTTTTTTTTTTTTAGAAAAAATATAAATAATGTTACTGGTTATTTTCTTCCACAAGAGAGAATTTTTTTTCCAATCCAGACTATATTATTGTGTATATATATAAGAAAAAGGAAGACATTACTGTTATTCACCATCAAGTTGCACTCAAGAAGAAGCAAAACAGAAAGAGTAAATGCTCAAAATTAGTCACTCAGATCTTAAGTAAGAATTTAGTCTTCTAAAATTTCATCTTGCATAAAACTCAATAGTTCACATAGTATGGGTCAAACGATGCCAAGATACAGAATGAGAGAGGGACTAACATGTGCACGTGAGTTAATTTGGAAAGATCAATTTGATTTCTTGGAAGTTTAGAGTCTTATTCATAAAATCCAAAAACCTAATTTAAGCATTTACTCGGAATAAAAAAAATACTCAAGTGGGTTTCAGATCCTCAAACATTGTAGGCCACAGTCCATAATCATCATCACAATCAGAGTCGCCTTTAGCCTTATTGTACGGACTATAACCCATTGGGCTATCAACCCTTTCATCAAGAGGCCTACTTAGCCTTGGACTCCTATTATCAACCATAGCTTTTCCATCAATAGGACCAGTACTAGAAAGTCTAGGACTCTTTAGTGTGCCCAAGAACCTCCCTTCAACCAAAGGCCTATGAGCCATTATTGGACTCCTATTTGCATACATCATTCTCTCATTCATCTTCCCATCAAGAGGACCAGACAACTTCAACACCTTCCCAGTTACCATTTTGTTATGCATTGTTCTTCCATCCAATGGCCCTGACAGTGCTATGGTCCTGCTTCGTTGCATACCTATATTGCACAAATACAAATACAAATACAAAGAATTGAATATAATGTAGTATAATATAACTATATCTTTTATGAAACAATCAGTTACAAATTTTAAATAAGTTCAAGCTAACATATAGTATTTGATTTTAAAAAACATATCATCCGTGTTACTTTTTAGTATACTCTTTAGTAACCTTTCTTCTTTTTTATAAGCATTTACTCTTTTAAAGTGTGCACATGAATTAAATATGATATATTATGATACTACATGTACACGGTAATGTTTTTTTTTTTCACGAAATTAGTTACATATTTAAGTGGTTTAAACTAGCAATGGTTTATTTTAGAGACATTAGTCCCTTAGAAAATAATTTAACAAATTAACCATTGACCTTTCAAAATATTTTTGAAATTTAAGAAACGAGTGCTCTTTTTTAAATATTAACATGGTATAAATATTAAATTTGTATACACTTTTAAAAGCAGATAGATTAATTTACTTTTTATTTTATGTGTTTAATTTTAATATATTAATGATATAAAACCTTTTA
>NC_029787.2:57507940-57512846 GCF_000816755.2 Arachis ipaensis | reverse complement strand
ATTAAATTTTTTCTTTAATAAAAACTAATTTTTTTAATAGTCCCAAATTAGTACTAATTTGTCAAAAAAAATAAAAATATTGTTATAAAGTAATTTATCCAAGGCTAAATCGTTAAAAGACCAATTAGGTGTATGAGTCTGTTGTTTAAAAGAAAATGTTAGAAGACTAACGTTTTTAATTAAAAAATAATAGAAAATAAAGTAATATTAACACAAATATACAAAATAACTAATTAAAAAATATCAAACAGTTAACTTGTCTGTTATTTAAGTAAAATGAAGTATTTCTGTCGAAAAAACAAAAAAACAGTAAAATGAAGTATTTGTCATTCATGATGATAGCATACCCTTCTCTCCGTCAATATGCTTCCTCATCATTGACCCTCTGCACCTCCCATGGTACCAGTTTGGCTCCGGTGTTACCATTTCCTTTGTCTCCTCTGCTTCTTGTTCATTGAACACCTGTAATTTACTCAGGCACCTCTTTAGGCATCTCTTGATTGCGCCGGAGAGAGTCTTGGTAAGTGCCGTGGCAGCGCCACTACTACCATCCTCCTTCTTTGCGAGCTTGAGAATTTCGAGCCGATGTTTGGCGACCAAAATCCCCATGCTCTGGAGGAGCTCATGGTTGAAGTGGGTTGCATCTTCCAACTGAAGCTCGTTTCGCGCAAATGCTAGGCCGTATTCGTAGACGAGAGATGGCTCAAGACTTGTCCTGGATAGCCAGGAGAACCAGTCCATGGCTTATATTGTGATGGGGGATTATGTTGTGTTAGAATGATTATATAGTATGTATCTTTTAGGGTGTATATACTCCTAAACTTTGTGGTTGGTATTGGGATTTTATAAGGTATAGGTAAAGAGTTAAAGGCTTTTGAATCAATGCATAGAGGAAAATGGGATGGTGCCGCGCGATGATACTATATATACATTAAAACAACAATTAATATCAAGAAGATATTGTTGAAATACTATTTAATCTATAAAAGTCCACTGATATACCATAAAATATACTATGGAAAATTAACTTTTAGTTTGTCAATTTTAAAATTGAAGTTTATAATTGATGATTTATTAGAGTCTAAAATTTAAGAATAAAATAATTTTAAAAAATTAACTGTATTAACTGAAAAAAATTAGTTATCTAATATTACTCAATATTATTTAGCATTATTTAAACTTGTTCTTGTAGAGGTTGGCCCGTGTATAGCTCGTCCATCAGTGAATACTTGTAAGCTCTCCATCAAGAGATGAGTTATACGTCGACAAAGAGAGAACAAGGGGGGTAGGTACTTGTAAAAGATATTTCGACGCTCAAGTGAGTAAGTATTTAAGAGGTATAAGAATTCTATGATTATAGATTGTTAAACATGAAATAGAACTCATCATGTGTGTGTTTATAATAATTCTATGAATATAGAATGTAAGACATGAAAATATAACTTATCATGTGTTGTCTGTTTATAATAATTTTATGAATATAGAATGTAAGACATGAAAATAGAACTTATCATGTATTGTCTGTGTGTCTGTCTCGAGATATAGAAATTGGTGCCTTATATAGGCATAAAATTGATGAATGATATTTATGTTATGATCGTTTGGTCATTAAGATAGACATGATGGTCATTAAGTCGGTAATGAAGGTGTCGGTTACAAGAAAATAATTAATGATAGTTAACGCCAAGTTATAACTCATAATGCAAAATAAAGACCGAGTTATAAGGTGATAGATCACAGCCCCCAAGCTTTGTTGGCCGACCATATGATCTAGGCTATGCTTAGAAAATAAAATGAGTTACAACTCGCTTAAAAGATAAGTGAATAATGATATGGTGAGCCCCCTAGTTTAGTCGGGTTATTATGTCGGTACTTATTCAAAAAATAATTGAGTGATAAGAGTCATTCAATCAAGTTAATTGTTTGGGGATACTTTTCCACTTAAGAACAATTTTAGCATTTGATTGTATGTGAACTGAAAAGTTCAGAAATAGATATCCGTTGACGGAATCGATTGTATGATGATGAGCGGATAATTTATATCCTTTTTGGAATTGTTTTTACATAGTTTTTAATATGTTTTAGTTACTTTTTATTATATTTTTATTAGCTTTTATGCAAAAATCACAATTCTAGACTTTACTATGAGTTTGTGTATTTTTCTGTGATTTCAGGTATTTTCTGGCTGAAATTGAGGGACTTAAGTAAAAATATGATTCAGAGGCTGAAAAAGGACTGTAGATGCTGTTGGATTCTGACCCTCCTGCACTCGAAGTGGATTTTTTGGAGCTACAGAAGCCCAATTGGCATGCTCTCAATTGCGTTGGAAAGTAAACATCTTGGGCTTTCCATCAATATATAATAGTCCATACTTTGCTCGAGATTTGATGGCCCAAATTGGCGTCCAAACGCCCACCAAAGACCTTTTTGTGGCGTAAAACGGCAGAACTGGCACCAGAACTGGAATAAAACATCCAAACTAGCACCCAAGCTGGCGTTTAACTCCAAGAATGGCCTATGCACGTGAAAGCTTCAATGCTCAGCCCAAGCACATACTAAGTGGGCCTCGGAAGTGGATTTCTGCACTATCTGCACTTAGTTACTCATTTTCTGTAAACCTAAGTTACTAGTTTAGTATAAATAGCACTTTTTACTATTGTATTCGCATACTTTACCATCTAGCTTATGCCATTGTTCACGTTTGGAGCCTGGCCTCACGGCCATGCCTAGACCTCTTTTCACTTATATATTTTCTACGGTGGAGTTTCTACACCCCATAGATTAAGGTGTGGAGCTCTGCTGTTCTTCATGAATTAATGCAAGTACTATTGTTTTTCTTTCAATTCACGCCTACTTCTTCTCCAAGATATACTCTTGTACTTAATTCAGTTAAGTCAGAATGAAGGGGTGACCCGTGACAATCACCCACTATCTTCGTTACTCGCTTAGCCAAGATCCGCGTGCCTGACAACCACAAGCTGTCTACATGATATTCAACGTAGTCATTGGACGACAGCCAGAGTATATTCTCTTGGTCTCTAATTCACGATTTGCATCGTCTCTCCTGATAACAAAGCATCCAAATCCGTGATTAGAACCTTCGTGGTATAGGCTAGAACCAATTGGCAGCATTCCTGAGATCCGAAAAGTCTAAACCTTGTCTGTGGTATTCCGAGTAGGATTTGAGAAGGGATGACTGTGACGAGCTTCAAACCTGCGAATGTTAGGCGCAGTGACAGTGTGCAAAAGGATAGAGAGATCCTATTCCGACGCTAGCGGGAACCGACAGATAATTAGCTGTGTGGTATCTGTACCTGGTATTTTTCATCCGAGACGAGAAATTCGACAGTTGATTAGCCGTGCAGAGATCGTACCTGGTATTTTTCATCCGAGAGGATCATACAGCTTGCCATGGAAGGGAGCATGCATGATTGGAAGATGGCAATAGGAAAGCAGAGGTTCAGAAGCAACAAAGCATCTCCAAACGCTTATCTGAAATTTCCACCAGTGAATTACATAAGTAACGTTATCTTATTTTATGTTTTATTTTTCTTTTAATTATCAAAACCTCATAACCATTTGAATCTGCCTGACTAAGATTTACAAGATGACCATAGCTTGCTTCAAGCCGACAATCTCCGTGGGATCGACCCTTACTCACATAAGGTATTACTTGGACGACCCAGTACACACGCTGGTTAGTTGTGCGGAGTTGTGAAAAGTGTGAATCACAATTTCACATATCATATGATCCGAGGATATAATGGTTAATTGTCTTGGAAATTTTTTCGGCCCACAACTACTTATTGATAAATTTCTCGCTCAAAGCAATTAGTTATTGAATATTTACAATTTATATGAAAGTCTGACATGAATAAGATAAATTGAGAAAATGAATATGTAAAAAGTCGCAACATATTAAAAAAGTGCTAAAGAAATAACTAGTAAATAATGTTCATGCTTTTGATTTGATGTTATAGTTTATCAAATTTTAAGAATGAATTTTGAAAGAATTCAATAGATTTGCAGATATTGATTTGGAGTATAGACAGCAGAACATGTTCGACAAGTGTGACACATGGATAAGAATAGCTAATGCAAAGAATGAATCATGGTACTTTTGGATTTAAAATGACAATGATATATAGGGGGAGGTTTTATCAACACTCTCATGACAATAGATAAGAAAAATATAAGAGATGAGGCTATTGTGTAGTAGATGATCCCAAGAGCTGAAAACAAAAATTATAAGCGACTATATAACAAGTTTTGTACTCTTTCCACTTTTGGTCAAGAATAAAAAAGATAAAACATGGGAAGTAATTAAAGAGCATGAAATTAAAGAAATTTTGTAGGTGACATACATTGATTTATTTAAATTTTTAGGAGTTTGAGGTGCATATTTTTAGGTTTTGAATTATTGATAGAAAGTATAATAAATTAAAGATTAATGTCAATAGTTATTTCATTATTCTAAATGAATTGTTTGTAAAATCCTCAATGAATATTATTTGGCCTTATGAAATTGAGTTTTGATAGAGGTTGAGAAATAAAAATAAAAAAATTAGAATACATAAATTGCTAAAATATATAAATGTTATTTGAAAATTGATTCAAGTATTTGAATATAATTCAAATTCTTTGAATTTATTTGGTGGAGCAGGAAATTAGTTTACCGGCTCCACGGTGGACGCCAATTGTTTTTGTAGAAGTTGGTCGGTGTATAGTTCGTTTATCGGTGAATACTTGTAAGTTCTCCGTCAAGATGAATTATATGTCGGCAAAGAGAAAATAAGGGTTGGGTACCTGCAAAAGACACACCGACGCTCAAGTTAGTAAGTGTTTAAGAGGTATAAGAATTCTATGATTATAAAATATTAAATATAAAATAGAACTTACCATGTAT